>NC_043700.1:113558776-113564218 GCF_006229205.1 Suricata suricatta
GCAGATCCTCGGCGGGCCCGTCTCCGTCCGCCCTCCTCGTCCGCCCACCGCGGGCCGCTCTGGCCGCCGGCCCGGAAACGCAGCCCGCGGGCTCAGGCGGCACGGCCACCGCGCGGCCTTGAGGAAGTGAAACTGCCCCGGGGCTTGCGCTTGCCTGCTCCTTAGGCTGCTCGCGGTTCTCCTAACCCTTCTCCGGTCCTGTTCATTCCTCACCTGTTCACTCGGGAGATCTTAGAGCTACTGTACCTGTCGACTCCAGCTCTTGTCCCATTCGAGGTCTTCCACGATGTCCCCACTTCCGGGAAGAAATGGATATACCCGATGTAGACGCTTGCTGGGAAAGGGGGAGGATAGATACAATATATAGATCTGGGCATATAAATAAAGATATAAAGATGTAGGTGCAGATATACAGTTGAATTTTTTTATATCTCATTGTGCCCAGACTTTGTAGGCTAGATTCAAAAATTGCAAAATGATTTTTAAAACCATATAAAATTTATTTCCCTCTCCTGCTCCAAGTCAAAACTGGGTCCTGGTTAAAAAAAAAAAAAAAAAAAAAAAATTACTTAAGGATTGAGAAAGATTCTCAGTAAGCGTTTACTTCGCTTGCTTTGAAGACTGAGAAAAACTCAGACTTTTCCCAGATCCTTAATATAAATGTCCCTTCTTCTCTCAAGATTCTCTTAGTAACTTACCTTTTGAAACTTAAAAATTTTTGAAGGTCGAATTGAAGATTTGGTAATAATTCATAGCTTAAATGTTCTTCTCCCCCTTTTTTAGAAAAGGAATCTAAAACGGAGAGCTGTGTAGTCACTGTGTATCTCATATAGTCTTTTTTAGGAATACCAAAAACATGTATCAAAGTATCAAAAATGTGAACTTTTTTCACAGAACTCAATTTGTTTTTATAGTTTATGTCATGATAAAGAAAACTTAGAGAAACAGTGAAACGTCAGCAATTTTGAAAACTATCCCATATATTTTTCTGCTTTCCAGTAGCTCCTTTAATGTCATTATTAACTTCAGGTTGATTTTCTGTCTTTGAACTAACATAGCAAGAGATTTTATCTATTTTACAAAATAGTATCATATTGACAAGTTAAATGTATTGTCTTCTATAAATACCTGTTTACTAAGAGATCTCTACAATAAGGTAAAGACAAAGGTTTGGTTTGCAGGCAACATATAAACCCTTGTTAAATATTTTCAGAATTCAATTCTAACTAACGTGTAAGGCTTAAACAATCCACTGTGGAGACAGTGTCCTAACTGATGCGTTCGTGTGTGTGTTTGTGTATTACATATACATATATTATGTATCTGTGTGTATGTGTGTGTGTCTATAAATATATATTCATTCTTCACGAAAGATACTTCAACCATGATTTTGAGGGGGAAGAGACATAAAAATTTCACCATATGCTGCCCAATTAAGTGTCCAAATCTTCAAAGGCATTTCAGTTTATTGCACAGAAATATACAATGTTCACTCTCTGCATGCACACAGAGTTTTGTTAATAAAGACAGTCTTCAGGTAGCAAATTGTATCTGTCTTGTATGGAGCAGCTGCCTGTGGGGAAAGCCTGGACAGGAAGTCAGAAGGCGATCATTGCCATTTTGACTCTCCACCTTGCTATCTGGGCAACAAGGACAATTCTGAGCGTTTCTGAGCCTTGCACCGTCATAGCTAAATGAAGAAATTGAAATAATTACCTTCAAGTCTCTGCCAGCTATATAATTTTATGACACTGTCTTCTCTAATATACATAGAATAAGATTTAAAACACACAGGATAATGAAGTACATTTTCATATTCACACCATATAGACTTTGCAATACCTGTCCTTTCTCCCTTAAGAAAACAATACTTTCTGAAATACTGGGTTATCTCTTGCTTCACATTTGTTCTCAGGCAAGAGGCACTTAGTAATTCTCACACTGAGATGTTTTCTCAGGCAGGATGCCATCAGGAGCATGATCACAGATTTTCTATTTTATCTCTGTTATAGAATGACAAAAAATGCTAGCCGCAGTTGGTTTCTTGTTTCTCAATATATCAAACTCTTGGATCCATTGACGTTTTCCCTTGTATTCTTTCTCTAGCAGCATATTGATGGCCTCAGTGTCATTACCTAACTTGGTGAAGATTATTAGAGCCTCCTGCTGACTCTATGTTCCAATAAATGGACAGCTACGTCTGTTCACTGTCACCCGGTTGCACCTGCCATGCCTGATTCCTTGCACCCTCTGCAGACCGAGTGCTTTTGCTAATGCTGTTGGCTTCATTTATACTTTTTGATTCCGGATACTTTTAAAAAGCAAACTTGTTCTGTTTATTTGTTTGCTTGCTTGTTCCTAAAGCAACAACCTGTAAAAGTGAAATCGTATTTTGCTTCTTCTTGGCTATGTATATTAATGGATAGTTTTCCTTTTGAAGAATATATCCAGATCTTTAGAATTATATGTTATTCTCATAGGGTGTTATCATACTTCTCACTTTCTAGCTGAAAACTAGATGAAATATCCAGAAGGTTTGAAGGAATCTCCTAGCAATAATACTTTTTTTTTTGTTACTGTGAGGCTTTCCTCATTTTCTTATCTTTCCTCACATTTAACTTAATTATTTAATACTAATCTAACTATGTAATGGTCTCCTTAAAGATGTCCCCATTTTAATTCCCAGAACCTGTGTATATGTCACCTTACATTACAAGGAGAATGGGGCTGAGTTAAGGATCTTGAGATGGGAAGAGCATCCTGGATTATGGATTATGCAGGTGGGCCTGATATAATCACAAGGGTACATATAAGATGGAGGCAGAATAGTCAGAAAAGAGACATAGTGAGGACACAGAGTTTGGAGTAATGAGCTTAGAATACGAGGTAGGGGACACAAACAAACAAATACAGGCAGCCTCCAGAAGATGGAAAAAGCAAGGAAATGGTTTCCTCTGCAGAGCCTTCAGAAGGAACCAGCCCTGTGACACTTGACTTTTACCCACTTAAGACTGATTTTGAACTTCTGACTTCCAAACTGTAAGAATGGATTTGTGTTATTTTAAGCCACTAAGCTTGTGGTAACTTGTTATATAAGCAATAGAAAACTAATGTAATAAGTTGTGGTGATAAATTGAGTGAGGAAATTCATTAATAAAATAAAATTTATACTTTTAAATAAATCTATATTAAAGAATATTCATAGCAGAATATATATTTGTTTCAAGTGCACATGTAATATTCTCCAGAATAGATCACATATTAGGCCACAAAATAATTCTCAATAAATTTAAGAATATTGAAATTATATTTTGCATCTTTTTTAACCAAATTGATATGAAACAAGAAATCAATTACAAGAAAAAACTGGAAAAAAACATAAACACATGGAGGCCAAGCAACATACTACTAAACAACAATTTCAACAAAGAAATTAATGAGAAAATTAAAAATACCTGAAAACAAATAAACAGAGAAACACAATGTTTCAAAATCTTTATAATACAGCAAAAGCAATTCTAAGAGGGAATTTTAAAGCAATATTAGGCCTACCTCAAGAAATATGAAAAATCTTAAACAATATAACTTTACCCTAAAGGAACTAAAAAAGAAAAACAAGACTGAAAGTTAGTAGAAGAAATGAAATAATAAAGAATAGATTGAAAATTAAGGAAAAAGATACTAAAACAACAGAAAAGATCAATGAAACTAAGACCTGGTTCTTTGAAAAAATAAACAAAATTTATAAATCTTTAGATAGACTCATCACGATGGAGAGAGAAAGGACTCAAATAAATAAAATTAAAATGAAAAAAGTTAACTGAGACTAAATTTTTTAAAACAGTATGAGATCACTATGAAAAACTATGCCATTGAATTGGACAACCTAGAAGAAATGGATAAGTTGCTAGAAACATATAATCTTTCAAGACTGAATCAAGAATAAATGAAAAATCTAAAGAGACTAATTATTCAGAACAAAATTGAATTGATAATTTAAAAACTCTCAACAAACAAAAGTCCAGGACCAAATCTCTTCATAGGTATATTCTACCAAACATTTAAAGAAAAGTTAGTATCTGTCCTTCTCAAACTATTCTAAAAAGCAAAGGAGGGAGAAAAGTTTACAAATTCCTTCTATGAGGCCAGCTTTAACCTGAAGTTAAACCAAATATTACAAAAAAAAAAAAAGAGGAAATTTCAGGCCAATATCACTGATGAACATAGATGTAAACATCTTAAACAAAAGATTTGTTTTGATGAAACAAACTGAAATCAATAATATGTTAAAAAGATCATTCACTGCAATCAAGTAGGATTTATTCCTGGGGTGCAAGGATGGTTCAATATTCACAAATCAATCAATATGATAACAACAGTAACAAAATAAAGGATAAAATCACATGATCATCTCAAAAGATGAAGAAAGGTATTTGACAAAATTCAACATCTGACAAATTTTCAACATGAAAATTCTCAACAAAGTGGTTTGAGAAGGAATATACCTCAACATAACAAAGGTCATATGTGACAAACCAATAGCTTACATCATACTCAATGGTGAAAATCTGAAAGGTGTTTTTCTAAAATCAGGAATAAGACAAGGATTTCCACTCTCACCACTTTTATTCAACACAGTACACTAGAAGTACTGGCCACAGCAGTCAGACAAGAAAAAGAAATAAGAGGCATATTGGTAAAAAAAAAAAAAAAAAAAAAGCTAAACTATCACTGTTTGCAGATAAGGTAATACTATATACAGAAAACCCTGAAGACTCCACCAAAAACTATTGTAACTAATAAAGAAATTCACTAAAGTAATGGGATACAAAAGTAATATACAGAAATATGTTGTATTTCTATACACTAATAATGAAGTAACAGAAAGATAAATTAAGAAAACAATCTCATTTAAAATTGTATCAAAAAGAATAAAATACTTAGGAATAAACTTAGCCAACGAGATAAAAGATATAGTCTAAGTTATAAAAAATCGATGAAAGAAATTGAATAAGACACAAATAAATGTAGACATACCATGTTCATGGATTAGAAGAAAATTGTTAAAATATCCATGGTACCTAAAGCAATCTAGATATTTCATGTAATCCCCATCAAAATACCAACAACATTTTTCACAGAACTGGAAGAAATAACTCTAAAATTTATATGGAACCATGAAAGATCCTAAGGAGTCAAAATAATCTCAAGAAAGAATAAAGCTGGAGGTATCATAATCCAGGATTTAAAACTATACTACCGAGTTTTAGTAATAAAAAAAAAATGAGGTACTGGCACAAAAATAGGCACACAGATCAATGGCATAGAATAGAAAGCCTAGAAATAAACTCATGTTGGAAACCCTGGGTGGCTCAGTTGGTCAAGTATCTGACTCTTGATTTCAGCTCAGGTCATGATATCATGGTCCATGAGTTTGAGCCC
>NC_043700.1:113564318-113572413 GCF_006229205.1 Suricata suricatta
GTCTCTCCAATAAATGGTGCTGGGAAAACTGTACAGCTACAGGCAAAAGAATGAAATTGGACTACTTTCTTACACCATACACAAAAGTAAACTCAAAAGGGATTAAAGACCTAAATGTGAGACCTGAAACCATAAACCTCCTAAAGAAAACACACTTGGTAATTCCTGGGAGCCACTTCTGAAGTAAGGCAGGTTTGCAAGGCCTCCCATTCAATCCCCACTCAATTTCTGCTTGAGCACCAACCCCTAGGCACCTGACTGACTGAGATCAGGAGTGACTTGCCTTCTTATGTTAAAAATATGTGAATTGTACCTTGTGAAAAAACTTGTTACAGGAGTTTCTTCTTTTGTGATTATAGGAACAAATGTTACATTTCTTGAGAAAACCTGTTTTTTTCCCTTTGGAAAACAGGCTACTGACCCCTGCTCACAAAGAGCAAACTCTTGCCTTTGCTATGCTAAAAACTTTGTCTTGTGTTTGAATGCTAAAGATCCCTTCCTTCCCCTAGTCACCTACTTTAATCTCTGTTGGTAAAGATTATGCATGAGTCTTCTACCAATCCATGTACTGGGAAATTTTTACATACCAAAGAATTTGTTATCATAAATTATTGTCTAAGGCAATTGCCAATTCTGTTTTGTACCCCATACATTTTTTTTCCAATAAATAAAGCTGACTCTCCAGTCAGGATAGGGATGCCTGCCTGCTTTTCAGAAAGAACCTCATGGCTCCCTCATTCGTTTCCCCCTTCACCGATTTCCATCTCATTCATGCAGACACCATCCATCCTTCAGGGGAACCTTGGACCTGCTGGAGCTGGACTGTGGCAGGTAATCTCTTAGACATTGACTTTAGCAATATTTTTCTAGCTAGGTATCCCCAGTCAAGAAAAACAAAAGCAAAAATAAACTATTGGGGCTACACTAAACTAAACATCCCTTATACAGTGAAGGAAATAATCAACAGAAAGTCAACCTACTTAATGGGAGAAAATATTTGCAAATGATATATCTTATAAGGAGCTATTACCCAAAATATATAAAGAATTAATACAACCTAATATCAAAAAAACAAACAATCCAATTAAAATATGGGTAGAGGGGGTGCCTGGGTGGCTCAGTCAGTTAAGTGACCCACTTCAGCTCAGGTCATGATCTCGCAGTCAGTGAGTTTGAGACATGCATCAACTCTATGCTGACAGCTCAGAGCCTGGAGCCTGCTTGAGATTCTGTGTCTCCCTCTCTGCCCCTCTCCTGCTTACACACACACTCTCTCTCTGAAAAAGAAATAAACATTAAAAAAGTTTAAAAACAAGAAACAACCCAAAAAACATGGGTAGAGGACCTGAATAGGCACTTTTCCAAAAAAGATATAGAAATGGCCAACAGATATACAAAAAGGTGCTCAATATCACTAATTATCGGAGAAATGCAAATCAACCACAATAAGATCTCACCTCACCACAGTCAGAATGGCTGTATATAAAAAGACAAGAAATATCATGTGTTGACGAAGACATGGAGAAAAGGGAACCCTTGTGTACTGTTGGTAGGAATGTAAGTTGGTGCAGCCACTATGAGAAACAGTATGGAGGTTCTTCAAAAAAAAATTAAAAATAGAATTACCATATGATCCACTAATTTCACTTTAGGGTACATACCTGAAGAAAATGAAAACACTGATTCAAAAAAAAAATATATATATATACCCTTATGTTTATTTCATTATTGACAATAGCTAAGATATGAAATCAACTAAGTGTGCATCGATAGATATATCAAATCTTATTTACACATACCACATCTTCCCTATCCATCTATCTATACAAAGAATGTTATTCAGTCATAAAAAGAATGAAATCTTGCCATTTGCAGCGACATGGATGGACCTAAAGAATACTGTGCTAGGTGAACTAAGTCAGACAGAAAAAAACAAATACCATATGATTTTCTTATATGTGGAATCTGAAAAACAAAAATAAACCATTATCACCACCACCACCACCAACAGTAAATACAGAGAACAAACTGGTGATTGCCAGACGGGTGGTAATCATCTATTAACAGAGGTGAAATAGATGAAGGGGATTAAGAGGTTCAAACTTCCAGTTAAAAATTAATATATCATGGGGTGGCTCAGTCAGTTAAGTGTCCAATTTCAGCGTGGGTTGTGATGTCACAGTTCCTGAGTTTGAGCCCCGCATCAGGCTCTGCACTGATAGTGCAGAACCTGCTTGGGATTCTACCTCTCTCCCTGTCTCTCTGTGCCCCTCCCCGTTGGCACATGTGCAATCTCTTTCTTTCTCTCTCTCAAAATAAATAAACTTAAAAATTAATGAGTCAAGGGGATGAAAAGAGCAGTATAGGGAATATAGTAAATATATTGTATAGCTTATTATTGGTGACAGTAACTAAACTTATCTTGAACACCTTATAATATATGTAGTTGCCAAATCACTATGTTATACACGTGGAACTAATATTATATGTGAACTGTACCTCAATAAAAAATAAATAAAAGGCATGAGATGAACAATAATAAAAAAGAATATTTAGTTCCCTGTAGCGTTAATTTGCTGGGTCCATACGGAACAACATTTCATTGTCAGTTGGTGGTTGTGGTAGCTATTTGATATTCCTTCCTGCAGGGCTGTTTGAATTATGTACTTACTTCTGTTCTCTAGTGACTGAGTAGATAAGCTGAATCTTCTCTTTTCCATTCAATTGAGGATGGCTTGTGGAACTAACTGAATTTTCTGCTTATACTGTAGCTAACTCCGCCCCCCTTCCATACTCCTGCATGTGCTAACAGGTGGACGTGAGTTTGCTGTAAGGGAGCTTGCTCAGGATATCTAAGTTTTAACACCCCAAACTATAAAATGTTTGAATGCCAAGAAATCTAAAATTCTATTTTTGTGAACTCTGATAATCTGCTTCCATTTTTACCCTATTATTGATTAGATTATTATTAGATTATATTTGGGTTTGAGCCCCACTCTTTATGCAATTTTTAAGGATGTTTTCCTTACATTTAACTCACCACAGTTCTCAATATCTGAAACAGTTCCCTTCATTCTTCTACAGGACTGCTAAAGGAGACATTGTTCCTCAAGTTTTCATTATTCACTTATGAATTCATTCAAAAAGATATTAGTAAGTGCCTACCATGTATGCAAGGCATAGAGCTTGGCACTGAACATACAACGGTGAAAGATTCAGCTCTTGCTTCAAAAGCCTGCTTTTTAGATATTCTGCTTCAGTTTATACGGAGAATTGTATAATATAAAGTAATACTAAATGTTTCGATAGTAATTGAAAAATACCTTTGGACTATTAGATGGATCAAGAATATCCTTGTAAGTAATGTAATTGTTGGAGAAGTTTCCATTATAAATAAATCATATTAAGGAACAACTGACACTGGGAGAGTTTGGCATAAGAAGACAAAAACAGAAAGTAGTTGGAAAAAAATTTCAACAGAAAGAGAAGCAAAGATGTTTCGGCCAGTGGTTTAACTAGCTATTACTGTGCTTAGGTCAGGTTCTAAGTATTGTGCCCCCTTGACACAATCCAAGAATTGGAAGAGAATATAGAAATTATTTTCCACATCTACCATATAATTTCATACAGTAGTGAGTAGCCTGGTAACAGTTTAGAAGAAAAGAAAATAACCCTTATTTGAAGCAAGTGAAGTAAATTTCCTTCTGAAGTCCTGATCATCCTGGACTATGACATGAAAAGCAAGTCATTGTAGTTAGTGTCTGAAACATTCAGGGAAGAAAAAAGTGACATAATGGACTCTATAAAGAGCTAAAATAGGGAATAAGAAAAGAAAGTAGCATTTTATGGTGGGAAATTTTACTAAAACTTAAGTGTTCATTCTCCAAAAGCAAATAACAAAAATGTTTGTAACATGAAACCAAAACCAAGAGACTAGTATCTCCTGTAGATATTCTGAGAATTATTTTTGCTTCTTTCCTGGGCTAGTTTTGAGATTATTCCCCACTTTCTGAGAGACCAGCTGTGCAGTAAGAGTTCCTCTTTTTAAGAGGACACCTACCTTAGTGAGTCATCTAAGAGATATTGGGAGGGGATTCTCAATGGCACATGCTCTACATTCTGTTGTAAGACCTCATACATGCATCCTGAACCTCTGAGGGATGCTGGGAGGAACCTCAGGCCATCCTTATTGGGATCTGTGATATTACGATTTATAAGAAATACATACTTGGTCATTCAGATGACTAAAATATACTTCTCATATATATTTGGTCTGTGTCCTCAATCTCAGAATTCAGGGAATTTTCTAAACCTTTAGAATAAAAAATAGTATCTTTGTTATGTTAATTCAGCCATTTTTGTAGGGGCCCAAGGATGCTGCTGTTTCCAGGGGAACCGACCATGTGATTAGAAGGTTGAATTTTTAAGGAGGGGAGGGAAGAGGGGCTGGATATTGAGTTTGATTGCCAATGGTCAATAATTTAGTCAGTAGTGTCTATGTAGTGAAGCCTCCACAAATACCTGAAAGAACTGGGTTCGGGGAGCTAACAGGCTGGTGAACACTTGGAGGTTTAGGGAGAGTCGTCCACCTGGAGATAACTTGAAGGCTCTGTGCCCCTTCCCACGTACCTTCCCTATCCCTCTCTTCCATGTGGCTGTTCTTGATTTTTATCCTTTTACAATAAACTGGTGATCTGGTAAGTAACATGTTTCTGAGTTCTGTGAGACATTCTAGCAAATTAATAGAGCCAGAGGAGAGAGGCATGGGACCCTCTGAACTGGTTGGTCAGATGCACAGATAACAACCTATGTTTGTGACTGGTGTCTAAAGTGAAAGCTCTGGGAGTGAAATCTCATGCTACCTCCAGGTAAATAGTGTCAGAATTTAGTTCAATTCTCAGACACCCTGCTAGTGTCTGAAAATTCTTTGTTGGTATGGGGAAGCCTTCACACACACACACAGACACACACACACACACACACACACACACACACATGCCCTCAAACTCACACTCACAGATGTTGGAATTGGGTCCAAGAACCCTTTAAGGAACAATGAAAAATATTTCTTCACGAAGATCTCCTGGAATCAAAACCATGCATGCATTTGAAGAAAAGGAAAGGCAAGGTTTTACGTCTAGGTCAAATACACATAGGAAAAGAGTGTTAAGACTATATTGAAAATACATAGGAGTTGAAAGGCATGAATGTAGCTACCTCCTTGGAGGAAGCCTGAATAGCCAAAGAACAGAAAGTATAAGGAATAGTGAATTTGTCTAATGGCTAGAGATATGAGTAAGAGGCACTTTGAAAAGTTGGCCGAGAAATCTAAGAAATATTTTTAATCCTGTGCCACTGAAAGTATTTTGTGTAAATTTTCCTGCATTTGTTTCTTACTGATAAAAAATGTGTCCTTTATTTTGGAACACTGAAAATAATATTGAAGAGTAACTGAAATAGAAGATAATAAATTTAAAAATTTAAGTTTAAAAAAGTTATTTTTCACTCTTTAAATACTTTCTGAGCATCCTATATGTGTATAATATTCTTATAATACAATGGATAGAGATTTCATAGGCTAAAATATATTTCATGAAGAGACCTTAATAGTGTAACAATTAACAGGTTTAACAAAAATTCAACTTAAAAATTAAAGAATTCTGTTTCATAAACATAATGGATACATGCTATGAAATTGCATTAAGGAATTTTTTAAAAGGTGAATATTCACAACAGTATTAATGGATTATTATTTAGTCACTCAGCAATTATGTATTGACTATATGCTATGTGTCATGTCCATAATTTCTATCCTTTGAGTGTTTCTTATGAGACAAATAGCAGTAATAGTAACAAAATAATTGTAGTAGAGTATTCCAATATTATAATAGAGGTGGATTAATATTATAGAGTAAGCACTGGGTTATGTGAGATGTTTAACAAATTAGAGAAGGGCATGAGGAAATTAGCCCAGATTCAGGGTAAGGGAAAGCCTCCCTGAGGTTCAATTATTGCTACCCTGACCAATTTAAAGTAATTAAAATACAATCTCTAAAGAAGTCTTAATTCAGGAAAAGGCAAGTGCCCCTTGATACATTGAAACTACTTTCACAAGTGAACTCCAACCTATACTAAAACAAATAAAAAATTATAATAAATCAATAACAGTAATATAGCATAGAGCTAAATAGTTCACTTTATTTTCTAAATCTTTACTATAACTTATTCATTACTATAATACCCTTAAAAGGTATACCTTAAAAAGTATAATTTCTTAAAAAGAGAAAAATTTTCCAGTCTTCTTTTCTTAAAACTCTGATTAAAGTGGATAGATACCAACTGTATTGATAATTTCCTCTTTCATGACATTTCACATTTGGTGAAAAGGAATGTGATTTCAATGACCAACTGGTAGATTGCAATTTCTATCTGGCCCACTACTTTTTTTTATTATTAGAAATATAACCTTAAAGAATAAGAAAGAAGCTATATGTGAGGTAAATGTGTCATTTTTTTCACCCTTTGCAGAAGTACTTATTATGCAAGGGTCTTGGTAGTCCTCTCCCAAATAAGCATACCCAGGGCAAATGGTCTAATAGTTGCTAGGATCCTTCCGGTTCCCAGGAGGAGGCCTAGCTATTTAATTCCTAGTCATACACAAAGGAGAGAAGAGATCCACTACCTGAGGTGTGTCCAAATGAAGTAGAATTCACAATGCAGATTAGTTTGAAACTTGTGGTTCCTTTGTGAATCTGAAATGGGTTAGTTAATGAACCAACCTATGGTACAGATTAACCGTTATTTAACCGTTATATAGGTTTGTCAAAACCTGAAGGAGATCTCCTCTCTGGGCTTAAGAGTGGATTTGCCTATAAGTCTAAGATTCACTGATCTGAGTAGAATTGGTTACATTCTTCTTATGTCCCTGTACTTATTTTTATTTTTACCATGACAAAACTTAATATAGTTTATTCTTATTCATTTAAATATAGCCTTCCCACAATAAAATATAAGCCCTTCACAGGATCTTATTTTTCTATCCCCAGGCCTATCATAGTTTCTTACATGGAATGTAAAAATTAATCAGTGTTTCTTGATTAAATTTCTCTGAGAACTATTAGAAATATAAAGCTGGACAAGAAAAATCTCAAATTTCAAAAAGGTTGCAGTCTAATGAAAAGACAGGTTGTAAACTATTGATAATTTAATTCACATAGAAGAGAACCCTAAATAAAGGTACAAAACAATTTTTTAAGCCTAAAGTGGAAGAGATTATTAAATGTTATAAGGGAGCCTTTTGGGCAAAATAAGTTTTGGAGTTTAGTGCTTCAAGATTTGGGATTATTTCCACAGGAGGTTTATTTTCATAAAGATATGAGGAAGACAGAAAGGGGATACCTCTGTGAGTTTTTCTAAACTTTAGATGTTTGTTATGGAAATAGCTTCCCTGCTAATAGTGTTATTTAAGGTTTTAACAGAAGTCACTTATCAGCCAGAACTCTTTTACATGCACATGACAGAAACCCAGCTCAAAGCTGCTTATGTAAAATGGGATATTTAATTGATCATATAACTAAGTGGTGGGAAGGGTGGTGGTGTATGTACTGGGGCATACATGTGGGAAAATGAAATAAAGGGCTTGTTCTCTCTCCCTTCAGTTCTTTCCTCTAATTCTGGAAGAGCATTTGCAAAAGATTAAAACATGCCCAGCTCAGGTAAACTGAGTAGGATTGAGAGTTGCTTTTTCTGGTATCAAATTTAGAAATTGATGACAAACAACTATTCAAAGCAGCATTTTTCATAAAAGTCAGAAAGTGAAAACAACTCAAATGTCCAAAAACTGATGAATGGATTAAAAAAATCAGTGTAATATACAATGGAATAGTACATGTACAATGGAGTGTAACAGACAATGGAATAGTACCCTGCAATAAAAAAGAATGAAGTACTAATATGCATTTCAACATGGAAACATTATGTTAACTTAAAGAGGTCAGTCAAAAAAGACCCACGTATTATATCATTTTATTCATATGAAATGTCCAGAATAGGCAAATCCTTAGGGAGAGTGATGACCAAGAGCTGGGGATTAGGG
>NC_043700.1:113572513-113635008 GCF_006229205.1 Suricata suricatta
AGGTGGTATGATGGGAATATGTGATCCCAAAGTAAGCAACCTAGCATTTTAACCACCAAAACCGAAATGGGCACAATAATCATAATTAACAGAAAGTCTGGTATGACGAACAGGGAGCTTGATCTGCAGAAACACATGGAGATGATCGATTGAACACAGAGCTCCTGGAACAAAATAACTAGGCAGCTTACACAGATATTGCTCAATGCATATATGGTTGAAACTATATCTAAGAAAATTAGCTTTAAAACCTGAGCCATTTCACAGTGGCAGAGCCCACCTGAATGAGAGATTCCCAGGAAGAAGAACCCTGCATCACCGTATCAAGTGTTCATAGTAATGAACCGAATCTTTGCCTAAATTGCAGCCATTTATTGTAGCCATGTAGTCATGTGCTGTATGCTTAAGTGTTGTATTGAATTCACAGATAGCACAGACTAATCCTTATTTAAACATTACATGCGATCATCAGAAGCTGAATGAGACTTCCTCCTTGGAAATGGTAGCTGTTATATCAGTGGTCCACTAATGCACCAGTCCTGGTATTCATGCCCTGGAATCGTTCCTTTCCGCACTGACTCAGAGAGCGCCCATTGATTTTGACCAATGGAACACTAACAAACTAAATACAAGCAGAGGCTTAATAAGGGTCTGCACATTAGAGTTGGTGTTTTAATGCTTTTTCTTGGAACTCGGAGCCACTAATTACAAAGATCCAGCTGTCCTGATGGATAGACCATAGGAGGAAGAGAAATCCCCAGTTACTAGTTATTCCAGCCATTACTCCAGCTGAGAAGTGAAACAGGTGAGTAAAGAAGCCATTTTGGACATTCAGAAGTTAGCAGTCACCACACGAAACAGACCAAGCTCAGATTGTAGAATAGTAGGAAGCAACACATTTTAATCCACACCCAAAGTGTGGAGCAGTTTGTTTATGTGGCAATAGATAAGTTAAACACTTGTGTAAAGATATGTGGATAATACAAGCACAGAAAATAACATCATTGGTTGTTGACAAATTATATCATTTAAGTAGGGTACCTTATTCACAGTCTAATTTAAAATACAGTGTAGGCTTCCAGGCAATTGAACTATAAGATGGAAAGTAGCCATCACTTATTCAATGTTCTGGGTTAAAACTCCCTTAAAAAATGATAAAAATTATACTGGCCAACCATGTGGGATAGAAAAGGAGAAGTTAAATTGAATAGAGCAAATGTGATTGTAGATACCAATAAAATGGAATCATAGAAAAAGAAATAATTTATTTATATGTTCTAATAATTTAAATCGCATAGGTATTAACAATCACAAAAAAGTTACATTTGATTTCAAGTTGAAGCAATAAGAATGAAAATTCATACTGTAAACCAAAGTGGCTAATGTTTTAAGACATAGAGAGCAGGGACTATAGCAATTATTTTCATCTCTGTGGCTTTAAAAATCTGCTGGAGTGTCTATAAACCAAAACCCAAACCAAAAAGACACCACTGCCATCCTGTTATGTGGAGAGTAAAGTCCATAGCCATTCTATGCCTTCAAGGTCCCCTATGACTTGGATTTTGCCCATTACCGAAACCTTATCTTTGAACACTGTCTTCCACTTAATATTCCAGCTACACCATTCTCCCTTCTGAGCTTCAAATGTGTCAAGACTTTGTTGTTCCTTTGCTCTGCCCTGAGGTCTTTGCAAGCCTTAATTTTCTCATCACTTATATTTCAACATAAATATCACCGCAGAAGGTTCTTTTTTCGATTATACCTAACGTTCCCATCCCCATCACTCTTCTAGAAGCTCTTGCGAAGGCTTACTGCTTTGGCACTTCAGTCAGACACAATGGCACAGCAATACATTATGAACTAAAATTCAAAATATGTAACTACAGGGCAAGATGAAGTTCATGTTACACTAATAAGATAGATTGCTATGTGCTGAAATTCTGGCTACCTCCAACCTGAAATGTCATGTAAGTGGTGAGCCTGCAGCTCTACAATCCTTACTCATAGTCCTCTCCAGCCTCCAGAGCTCTTCACATGGGTGTGAGCAACAGGAGAAACTGCATTCACTTACTCTCTCATTTCATTTCTTATGGCAACGATCAGTTGTTTATTTTCCATCTATCTATCTACCTATCTATCCATGAGCCTAATTACTGTCTGTGCCCCAGAACAAATATTAGCTCTATAAGGCAGGGATATTGTCCTTTTCTTCTTTTATCACTCTCTATCCAGATGCTTAAAACTGCATCTATCACAAATGTATAATGCTGAATTAATACATTAAAATTTGGAATTAGGGAGAGAAATGGTTTTATTCTATATCACAGAGTTGTCCAAATGTCCAGAATGAATTCATGGGTATCTCCAGAAACGTCTCAAATAACAATTAATTGCACTTGGCTTTTGCTTACCTCAGATAACTTCTGAAAAAGAGTGATTATAGGTAACATCGAATTAGACATTTTTAGTCTACTGGCCACCATAGTGCTCAATAGCAACATAATCCCAACATGTTTTCCAAAAGCAGGGATCATCATATTATTAATACTTGAAACTAAAGTAATATTTAATTTAGACCTATATCAATTTTTTTATTCTAGTAGAAATGTTGGTTAAAATTATCTCTTGATTATTGAGAAAAATTCATCCACATTTCTTGTGTTTACAAACATTTTCCTAACTTGCTAATAAGTCACTTACTTTGAGACATGTTTCACTAGAAGTTTTGAAGTGGAATAGTTTGCATAGCTTTAGACTGAGAACCAATCAGGCTTTGATTTCTATTTTTCTATTTATGATATAGGTTTGGTATTGGCCTTGGGAATATCATTTTAGTTTAGTCTGAATCTCACCTTTTGCAAAATAAAATCCTTGGACCAGAAGTTTTCTATACTTCCTTTATGCTCTTAAAATCTAAGGTCAAAATGTGGATCAAATATCCAATTTGAAGTTGATGATGAAAAGTTAGCAGTTCCACTTTTTCCATTTGGACACCAAAAAAAGCATGAAACAGGTAAAAATCCAGATTCAAATAAATTATATGTCAACAAACCCCAAAACCACAAATAGGTAGAAGTTGTGGAGGAAAGAAAATACAGAGAAGATATTTATGGCGTTGGTCACCAAAAGAAGAGAAGATAATATTTTTAAGGCAAAGCATGCACATTGAATACAAACTACTCTTATTTGCAGTTTTTGGACATAGGAGCAAAGCTTGGCAAAAATAAAATTCCCTGACATAAACATTTGAAAAGCACAAAAGATACAGCCAAATGAAGAATTATTTAGAGAGGTCCCATTAAGAAGAAATAGTCTGTCCACGTGGCAAATAGGTGGGGAATATGAGACATTTACATTACAAAAGATATGCCTAAATTCCTCTTATCAACTGTATTGGAAGAAAAAAATTAATTCTGTATCACATATAAAATAATCATTAATCTAGATCAAATCACAGGTCCCTTCCTAAGTGAAATCTCTCAAAAAAATGAATAGGTAACATCACTACCTAAAAAGATGCATACATATAAAAACATTATGGGTAAAAAGGAAGAGGGGCACCTGGGTGGCTAAGTCCATTAAACGTCTGATTTCAGCTCAGGTCATGATCTCACAGTCGTGGGTTCAAACCCAGCGTCAGGCTGTGTGCTGACAATTCAGAGCCTGGAACCTGGTTTGGATTCTGTGTTTCCCTCTCTCTCTCTGCCCCTCCCCTTCTCTTTCTCCTCTCTGTCTATGTCTCTGTCTCTCTCTCTCTCTCTCTCTCTCTCTCAAAAATAAATAAATATTTAAAATTTTTAAAAAGGAAAGAAAGAAATAGAAAAGCAAGTCAGATGATTAAAACTCAGATAAATGTTGGCATGGAAAAATGAAAATTAAAAACAAATTATCTTGTCATTAACATTCTAGAATAATAATGTAGCTATTTCTCGTGTATATTAAGAATATAAAGCAAGGACATAAGATCTCAGGAAAAGATCATATGTAAGGAAAAGATAAAACATAGGTCATCTATGCTAAAAAATAAAAAAAGCTAAAAATCTAATCATAACTGAAATAAAAATTTGGAATCAATATAAAAAATTAGAAACTGCTGAAAATATATAAGGGACACAAAGAATAGACATAAATAAAACAAACTGAATAGAATATAAATGAAGAGTTAAAATATGAAAGGAGGGGTGTCTGGCTAGCTCAGTCATTAGAACATGTGACTCTTGATCTCAGGGTCATGACTTCAAGCCCCACATTGAGTGTAGAGATTACTTAAAA
Organism: Suricata suricatta; assembly: GCF_006229205.1. Classification (NCBI taxonomy): domain Eukaryota; kingdom Metazoa; phylum Chordata; class Mammalia; order Carnivora; family Herpestidae; genus Suricata; species Suricata suricatta. Next base: position 113,576,786 of record NC_043700.1, read on the forward strand.
AAATATGGAAAGAATGTTAATCTATGGAAGTCAGAGGGAAAATATTCAATATAATCATAATTAGAGTCCCAAAAGAATAAAATCTAAGTAAATGAACAAATAAATATTTAAGATTTAGTTCAAGGGGTGCTTGGGTGGCTCAATCAGTTGTGCTCAACTCTTGATTTTTGGCTTGGGTCATGAACTCATGGTTTATGAGATCGAGCCCTGTAATGGGCTCTGCATTGACAGTGTGGGGCCTGCTTAGAATTTCCTCTCTCCCTCTCTTTCTGTTCCACCTCTGCTTTCGCATATGTGCTCTCTCTCCCTCTCAAAATAAATAAACAAACAAAAAAGATTTAGTTCAAGAAAAATTTCTGGATATTAAAGTATTGCAGCTACACACTAACATGGCATAACATATTTGAGAATAGTAAAATTTAGATTGTAGATTGTAACAGATTTCTAAATTTCAAAGATAAATGTTATCCCTTTAAACATTAATACATGTAAAGGGGATTAATATATGTAATTTTCTTTAGCATTATTAAACACAAGTGGACAATGGTGCTGTACATTTAATTTTGATCTAAGAATGTCATACACAGCCAAACTGTTCTTTAATAAAAATGCAACAAACAAATATATTTTTTAAATAAAAGAACTCTGGGACTATTGTTTCATTGAGTTCTTGAAAAAACTAGTTGTGGATTGAAATTTAGTCAAATAAGAAACAGATTGACATATTAAAGCAGCAATGTCTGATTCTATTTATTGTAGGGCTAATGAATGATAAAACGAGTGGAAATTTAGAGATAAAGGAGGATAGAAGTATGTCTTAAATTGGGTTTCCCAAGAAGCAGACTCTGAGATAAAGATTTGAGTGCAACTAATTTTTTAAAGAAAGGTGGCCCAAGTAAGTACCAGCAGAGAATGAGGAGGTCAAACAGTTAAGGAACATTGCCATTAAAGGTGCATCATTAAGTAATGGGTAACTAGGGTTTGATCCAATTGGGCTGCTTTGGCATAGAGTACAAAGCAAGTATTCAAGTTATCTCAGTCAAAGACTAGGGGAGCTAGTGTGATTATCCAACAATTCTCTTCAGCATTAATTAAGAATTATTAAACCTCCAGTATTTTTGCAACAAATTTTGCTTTGCCAACAAATCAGAAAAAGTCCTTAAGCAAGAAACAACATATGTTTGCTGTTGGCATGTATGTACATGACGGTTGCACACACACTTGCAATTTTTTAAAATATAGGTATAATAGCCCAAAGGTAACCAAAACCAAAAATAATACAGTAAACACAATTTGTCAGATTGGCAGAGTGTTGAGAATGGAGGAATGGAAATTATATCATTGTTAATAATACTGAAGTAATGCAATATAAATACTAGACCATAAAAGTAATGCATAAATGTTTAGATACAAAAAAAATCTAATTTTCCAAGGAAACAGTGCACACTGACTACAGAGTAAAAGATTTTTTAAGAAGCAGAGTTATATAAATAGAAGGCATAGCATAAAATAATAAGACAATTTAAACTTAAATCTCTCTAAAATATCAATAAAAATAAGTGGCCTAACTTACTTATTAAAAGTAAAATATTGGTCTGAAGTAAGTCTCTTATAGGCAGTATACAGTTGAAGGGATGAAAATCCATTTATCATGAAATGAAGTGAAAAATAGTGGGGGTAAGAATACTTATTTTGGACAAAATTGTCGTTAAAAGAGACAATGGACACTACATAATGATAATGGGAAAAATCCAACAAGAGGATATATTAACTGTAAATATCTATGCACCCAACATGGAGCACCTAAATACATAGAGCAATATTGACACACACAACAGAAGTTCACAGTAATACAATAATAGTAAGAATCATTAAAACCCTACTTACATCCATGGATAGATGATTCAGATAGAAAGTTAATAAGAAAAAAAGTGGTTTTGAATAACACATGACACCAGATGAACCTAACAGTTATGTACAGAACATTCCGTCCCCAAATAGCAGAATACACATTCTTTTCAAGTGCACGTGAAACATAGTTAGGTCACATATTAAGCCACCAAACAAATCTCAATAAATGTAAGAAGATTGAAATCGTATCATGCATCTTTTCTGAACACACTGGAATGAAACTAGAAAGAACTAGAATGAAATCTGGAAAGAACACAAGTATATGGAAATCAAATAAGCTATTAAACAACAAATGTGTCAACCAAGAAATCATAGAGAAAAATTTTAAACATGAGACAAGTAAAAATGAAGACACAATGATGCATCAGCAAAATCTGTTCTAAGAGGGAAGATTATAGCAATACAAGTCTACCACAAGAAAAAAGGAAAATCTCAAATAAACAACCTAACGTTACACCTACAGGGGCTAGAAAAAGAAGTAGAAACAAAGCTCAAAGCCAGTTAAGAAGTAAATTATAAAGATAGAGAAGAAACAAAGAATCTGAGACTAAAAAATAATGGAACAGATCAATGAAACCAGGAGCCGATTCTTTGAAAAAAAAGTAAAACTGATAAATCTTTAGCCATACTCATCAAAAAGAAAGAAGGAAGGAGGGAAGGAAGAAAGAAAGGAAAGAAGAAAGGAAGGAAGGGAGGAATATAAGAAGGACACAGAGAGAGGACTGAAATACATAAAATCAGAATGAAAAAAGAGGAGTAACAAATGACATCATGGAAATATAAAGGATTATAAAACAATATTATTTAAAAAATATATGCCAAAAAATTAGACAACCTAGAAGAAATGGACAAAATATTTTCTATTTTCTAGAAAATAGCCCCCCAAAACTGAATAAGGAAGAAATAGAAAATTTGAACAGACTGATTACCAGCAATGAAATTGAATCAGTAATCAAAAAAAAAAAAAAAAAAACCCTCCCAACAAACAACACTCTTAGACCAGATGGCTCCACAAGTGAGTTCTCTCAAACATTTAAAGAAGAATTAATACCATCCATCTCAAATTATTCCAAAAAATAGAAAAAGAAGGAAAAGTTATAAATTCCTTCAATAAGGTCAGTATTATCCTGATACCAAAATCAGATAAAGACCATGAAAATAAAATTATAAGCAAATATCTCTGATGAACATAGAATATTAGCAAACTGAATCAAAAAAATATATTTTTTTTCTAACTCTTTTAATGTTTTTTTATTTATTTTTGAGAGACAGAGAGACAGTGCAAGCAAGGGAGGGTCAGAGAGAGAGGAAGACACAGAATCTGAAGCAGGCTCTGGGCTCTGAGCTAGCTGTCAGCACGGAGCCTGACGCGAGACTTGAACCCATGAACCGTGAGATCATGACCTGAACCGAAGCCAGATACTTAACCGACTAAGCTACCCAGGTGCCCCCCCCCAAAATATTTTTAAAATCATTCACCATTATCAAGTTGGATTTAGTTCAGGAATGCAAAGGTTGTTCAATCAATATGATGTGTTACATTAACAAGAGATAGGATAAGATGAAAAAAATGTTTGACAAAGTACAGTATCCATTTATAGTAAAAACTCACAACAAGGTAGGTTTAGAGGGAAAAATACCTCAACATAATAAAGGCCATATATGAAAAACCCACAGATAATGTCATCCTGAATAAGGGAAAACTGAGAGCTTTTCCTCTAGAATCAGAAGTAAGACAAAGATATCCACTCACCACTTTTATTCAACATAGTACTGGATGTCTTAGTCACACTATTAGAGAAGAAAAGGGTATACAAATTGAGAAGGAAGATGTAAAACTTTCACTATTTGCAGATGATATGATATTATATGTAAAAAAAACACACCGAAGGACGCTACAAAAAACAACTAGCACTGAAAAATAAATTCAGTAAAGTTTCAGCATAGAAAATAAATCGCCAAAAATTTGTTGCATTTCTACACACTATTAATGAAGTAGCAGAATGGAGACTGAAGAAAATAACATTATATTCCAAAAAAGAGAAAAGGAAAACTTCCATAGTCATTCTAGGAGGCCAACATTACCCTGACAACAAAACCAGATAAACACTCGACAGAAAAAATAAACTATAGGCCAATATCCTGATGAATATGGATACAAAAATTCTAAGTAAAATACTAGCATACTAAAAAAAATAAGTAAAATAAAATACTAGCAATCCAAATCCAACAGTACGCTTAGAAAAAATCATTCCCTATGATCAAGTGGGATTTATTCCTGTCTTGCCAGCATGTTTCCAGAGTCTCAAATCAATCAACATGATACACCACAGTAATAAAAGAAAGGATCAGTACCATGTGATCATTTCAATAGATACAGAAGAAGCATCTGACAAAGCACACCATCTATGCATGATAAAAACACTGAATAACATAGGGTTGGAGGGAACAAACCTAAGATGATAAAGGCCAGAGCCACAGCTCATATCATCCTCAAGGGGGAAGTCTTGGAAGCTTTTCCTCCATGGTCAGGAACAAGACAGAAATGTCTACTTTCACCACTGGTATATTACATAGCACTGGATGTCCTAGCAATAGCGCTCAGACAACAAAAAAGAAATAAAAGACATCCAAATCAGCAACAAAGAAGTCAATTTTCACTATTTTCAGATAACATGATTCTATATACAGAAAACCCCAAAAAACCACACACACACACACACACACACACACACACACACACACACACACACACACTGCTAGAACAGATAAATAAATTCAGTCAAGTTGCAGGATATAAAATCAATGTACAGAAATCTGTTGCATTTCAATATACCAATGATGAAGCAGCTAAAAGAGGAATTGAGGAATCAATCCTATTTACAATTTACAAAAAAAAATGATACCTAGGAATAAACCTAACCAAAGAGGTCAAAGACTTATATTCTGTAAACTATAAACCACTGGTGAAAGAAATTGAAGCATGACACAAATAAATGGAAAGACATTCCATGCTCATGGATCAAAAGAACAAATTTTGTTAAAATGTCTATATTACCTAGAGCACCTGGGTGGCTCAGTCAGTTAGCACCTGACTCTTGATTTTAGCTCAGTCATAATTTCATGGTTTGTAAGATCAAGCTCCACGTCAGCCTCTACACTGAAAGCATGGAACCTGCTTAGGATTTTGTCTCTCTCTCTTTTTCTCTGCCCATCCTCTACTCTTGTTCTCTCTCTCTCAAAATAAATAAATAAATAAATAAATATTTTTAAATGTCTTATTACCCAAAGCACTCTACACATTTAATGTAATCCTTATCAAAATACCACTAGGATTTTTCACAGAGCTAAAGCAAATAATCCTAAAATTTGTATGAAACCACAAAGACCCCAAAGAGTCAAAGCAACCTTTAAAAAGAAAAACAAAGCCAAAAGCATCAGATTCTGGATTTTGAGTTATATTACAAATCTATAGTGATCAAAACATTAAGATATTTATAGAAAAATAACATATAGATCAATAGAATTGAATAGAAAAGCCAGAAATGAACCCACAATTATATAGTCAATTGCTCTTTGATAAAGCAGGAAAGAATGTCTCTTCAACAAATAGTGTTGGGAAAACTGGACAGTAACATGCAAAAGAATGAAACTGGACTGTCTCCTTACACCATACACAAAAATAAATTCAAAATGGATTTAAGACCTAAATATGAGACCTGAAACCATAAAAATCCTAGAGGAGAACAGAGGTGGTAACTTCTTTGCCATCTACCATAGCAACTTATTTCTAGGTATGTATCCTGAGGTAAGGAAAACAAAAGCAAAAATAAACTATTGAGCCTGTATCAAAATAAAAAGTGTCTGTGCAGTGAAAGAAATAATCAAGAAAACTAAAAAGCAACCTACAGAATGGGAGAAGATATGTGTAAATGGCATATCTGATAAAGGGTTAGTATCCAATATATATAAAGAACTTATAAAACCCAACACCCGAAAATGAACAATCCAATTTAGAATGGGAAGAAGACATGAATAGACATTTTCCCAAAGAAGACATACAGATGGCTAACAGACACATGAAAAGATGGTCAGCATCACTGATCATCAGGGAAATGCAAATCAAAACGACAGTGAAATATCAACTCACACCTGTCAGAATGGTTAAAATCAACGCTATAAGAAACAACAGGTGTTGCTGAGGATGGTGAAGAAAGGGGTCCCTCTTTCACTGTTAGTGGTGATGCAAACTAGTATAGTCACTTTGGAAAACAGCATGGAGGTTCTGCAAAAATTTAAAGATAAAACTACCTACTCTATGATCCAGCACTTACAGTATTAGGTATTTAGCCTGAGAATACAAAAATACTAATTCAAAGGAATACATACATCCCAATGTCTGTAGCAGCATTATCTACAATAGCTCAGTTGTGGAAACAGCCTAAGTAACCATCAACTGATGAACAGATAAAAAAGAAATGGTACACACACACACACACACACACACACACACACACACACATGAATATTACTCAGCCATAAAAAAGAATGACATCTTGGCATTTATAACACATAGCTGGAGCTAGAGAATATCATGTTAAGCAAAATAAGTCAGTCAAAGGACAAATACCATATGATTTCACTCATATGTGGAATTTAAGAAACCAAACAAACAAATGAAGGGATAAAAGATAGAGAGGAAGGCAAACCAAGAAACAGACTCTTCACTATAGAGAACAAACAGATGGTTGCCAGAAAAGAGGTGGGTGGAGGGATAGATTAAATAGGTGATGGGGATTAAGGAGGGCACCTGTGATGAGCACTGAGCACGTATGGAAGTGTTGAATTCACTATATTGTACACCTGAAACTATTATTACTCTGTATGTTAACTAACTGGAATTTAAATAAAAACTTTTTAAAAAATAGGCTGAATAAATACTTTCCCAAAGAAGACAAAGATGGTCCACATGAAAAGATGTTCAGCATCACTAATTATCAGGGAAATGCAAATCAAACTGTAATGAAATGTCACTTTACATCTGTCAGAATGGCAGAAATAAAAAATGCAAGAAGTAACAAGTGTTGACAAGTATGTGGAGATAAAGGAGCCTTTGTGCACTATTGGTGGGAATGTAAATTGGTGTAGCCACTGTGGAAAGCAGCATAGAGTTTCCTCAGATATTAAATTAGAATTACCATATGATCCAGTAATTTCACTACTGGGTATTTACCAAAAGAAAATGAAAACACTAATTCAAAAAGATATAAACATAATTATTACATCATTATTTACTATATCCAGGATATGGAAGCAACTCAAGTGTCCATCCATAGATGAATGGGTAAGGATGATATGATACATACATACACAAATATTACTCAGCCATAAAAAAGAATGAGATCTTGCCATTGGCAGTAATATGGATGCAACTAGAAGGTATAATGATTAGTGAAATTACTCTGAGAGAGACAAATACCATATGATTTCACTCACAGGTAGAATTTAAGAGAAAAAAAAAAAAGCAATGAGAAAGAAAACAGAAACCAAGCAACAGACTTCTCAACACAGAGAATAAACTGGTGGTTGTCAATGGGGAGGCGGGGCAGGGATGGGTGAAAGGGGTAAAGCAGATTTTTAAAAAAGTAATATTGGAACACAATGAAATACTTGGAAATACTTGACAGACAATGAAAAATAAAATTGTGAGTGACATACAAGAAAGAGGCAGAATGGAAAACCAATTTGGAAACGTCAAAAATAAAATATTGAATAAAGTATAAGTGTAAACAAAATGGAAGTATAAGGATCATAACAAGGTTGAATTCAGGTCAGAAAATAGTCAATGAGACAGAGAGAGACAGAGGCACAGGGGGCTCAGTAATCTGAAAACAGAATATACTTTGTTTTCAAGTACTATGAAAGCACTCATAAATTCGTATCTTAAATTGAGAAAGCTCCCACAAATTCCAAAATATAAATAATGCATTTATTACCTAGAATGCAATAAAATTAAAAATTAGTAACAAAACCAGGATAAAAAAAACTTCAGCATCCAGAAATTTGAAAACAATACAATTGTTTCTTACATCCAAAGGGAAATTTCAAAACATTCAGGATGGTGAGGTAGAAAAGGGGAATTGGATACAAAGCAAAAGCCAGAACCTGTGAAATATATAGTTCAAGTGAAACTCAAAAGAAAACACAGAGCCTTAAAAAGTACACAAGAAGGAATGCAAACAGATCAAGAAAGCTTTCAAGTTAATAAGAAGAAAAAGAACAATAAGTGAAACCTCAAGAAAGAAGAAGGGGTGAAGTTTAAAATTAAAATAAAAACCACTGAAGTAGGAATATCATTTCTGTCTATTGTAGTAGCTGGTATCAGACCATGATGTCTCCAAACCCCCATGCCACCCCAAAGACAATTACAACCACAAATCTAAATAAATATTTTAACGGTTGTTTTTAAGACATTGCAGAACAAGACAAACTGAACATAAAGAACCAAGTCCCCAGAAAAATGGAAATGCAGGGGAGCAGTAAACTCTGTATTAGATGCCACACCACCTCTTTGGGAATTGCTGATTCTTACCATAAAGTAGTGATGTAGAACAGCAGGAAGTAAGTTAAAGCCTGCAGCCTCTCAGACTGAGAAACTTGAGAAACAGAGAGCTTGAGAAACAGAATTCAAAGTTCAAGATTATCAAGGATGCTAGCATTGATGGTTAAACTTTCAGAAAAAACAAGTCACAGAAAATGGATCCAACAGACACATCACAATTTTCCCAAGATATATTTGCAGATTCCTAACTTGTGAAGGCACAGAGTTTTAGGTTCAGAAACCACGCAGAAAGTGGCTGCTAAGTGGTAAAAAATTAAGCATGGATTCTTGTGGTCTTCAAGTGCTGTGCTGAGGAGACAAAAATTAGAGTTTAGTGCCTGCCAGAGAGAAGAAGCCAATGGAAACACCTCAGCCTTTCCACTGACAATCCAGAAAAGCTGTTCCATTTAACTACATGCAAATTGGAAATAGCCTAGCCTTAACTGGATCAAGGTTGGCTGATCTTACTCAGTTTGTCTACTAAAGAAAAAAATTCTATCCATTGGAAGATATTGTAAATGACAGCTTCCACAATCTTTCATGAGCAATGTCCAGCATTAAATTAACTGTAACAGTCTTGTCAAGAAATAGGAACAAGTGTCCAAAATGAAAAGAACACACACACACACACACACACACAAGGCAATAGGAAGACATACCTCATTGATCTAAATTTTTGAGTTATAGACTTGAACCTTTAAGTACTTGTAGTTAATGTGTTTTAAAAGAGAGATAAAGGAAAATTTCCTCAGAATAACAGAACTTCTATAAAATAAATTTAAAAAAATCATAATGCTGAAAAATACTAAGCCCTAAAACTGGAAAGTTACTTGAAGTTAATAATTAAATAAATAGATATAGCTATAGATCAAGGTCTTAGCTAATGGGAATAAGATAGGAAAATTATTTGAAACACAGACAGAAAAAAAAGAGGGTACATAGTGATAAAATTCCTAGAATTTGGACCCACTGGAGTCCAAGGAAGTGACAAAAAAATTAATATTTGAAGAGATAATGATGGTTGAGAATTTTCCAAAACAAGTGAAATGCGTACATCGAACTACAAATTCTGATCATGAAAAAACAGAGAAAATTGCTCAGAGCCACAACATACGAAAATTGGTTGAAGTGAAATACAAAAACAAGTAAAGAAAAAGACACATCATTTTCAAAGGAACAATTATATTTCAACAGCTGATTACACAACAGAAAATATTGAAGTCTGAAGATAATGAAGTATCATTTTCTAAATGCTAATAGAAAATTTTTGTCAATGCAGAATAATCCACAAAATTATTATTCAAAAAAAGGCAAAATAAGACATTTTCAGGAAAAAATTAAGTAAATAAACTGGAAGAATTTATCACCAGTAGAGACAATAAAATAAATACTAAAGGAATTTCTTTAGAGATAAGAATAATTGTCTTAGATGAAACCACAGTAATGTAGAAAGGTAAGAAAAGACCAGATTTATGAAATTATTTATGTAAATCTAAATGAGCGATTATGTTAACTGGTGACATCTTTTTGAAGCTCCAAATACATATAGAAATAAAACATAATAAAAATAATACAAGAAAAAAGAGAAGAGAAATAGGATTAAAATGCTCTGAAAATTTTGCCCTTTCCATGGAATGGTACTAATTTAAGACAGACTGTAACAATTTAGGGATTCCTGAATTCCACGTTTAAGTCTAGAGCAAGGACCAGCAAGCAGGTTCTCTAAAAGACTTTATGTGCCTCATGTAATCTTGGCCATAACTATTTAACTGCTTTTGTAGTATGGAGAACTGTCAGAGACAATGAATAAATGAGTTTATTATTAAATGAATAGACATTACTCGTTCCAGTGAAATATTATTTACAAAAGCAGGTGGCAGACTGGACTTGGGCCATGGGTTATAGTTGTTGACCTCTGGCTGAAATCATTTAAAAGAGCAAAAATTGTGTAACATGTTAACTGGAAATCAAATAGGAAAAGAAATGGAATTTATTTTTATTTTTGAGTAATCTCTACACCCAGTGTGGGGCTCAAACTCACAACTCCGAGATTGAGAGTCACATACTTTTCTAACTGAGCTAGCCAGGCATCCCAAAATGGAATATTTTTTAAAAATCAATAAAAAAGATGGGTTACAAAGAAATTAAATAATAAGATTTAGATTTGATGCAAATGTTTGTGCTTTAAATGTGCTTGAATATAAATTGCATAATATTTCAGTGAAATACAAATTGTTAGACTGAATTTTAGAATAACATAATTTGGGGGTGCCTGGGTGGCTTAGTTGGTTAAGCGCCTGACTCTTGGTGTCAGCTCAGGTCACGCTTGCAGGGTTAGTGAGTTTGAGCCCTATGTCTGGATCCCACAGACAGTGTGGGACCTACTTGGGATCCTCTTTCTCTTCCTCTCTGTATGTCTGTCTGTCTCTCTCTATCAAAATAAATAAATAAACTTTAAATGAAAAGAACATTTTCCCCCCATGAAACATCAGAGGCTGACTGAGTCTCTGATCATATGGAAAAATAAATAAATAGGAAACTGCATTTGTGAAAAAAAAATCTGTGTTTTGTTAAGTGTCATTCAGGACTCTGCAACATCCCAAATAGTAATTTACCAACTGCTGCATTGAGAGATAAAATAATTAAGAATATTATTGTTTTCGTATTTGATGTAAATCTGTAAGAAATGTCTGAATAACTGACTGAATACATCCATTTTGAATTTGATGCTTGGGGTTGCTAAGACAGTATTAAAAGAAGAACTAACTCTTTGGAAATGTCTCAATCAAAATAATACTTCCTCTTAATGTTGTAGGGGAAATGCAAAGTGTTTAACATTTTCTAAAAAGTTCTGTCCAATAAGCTTTTAAAAAGCAATTACCATTACAAACAATATTCAGTATTTTTCTTCTACCCATCTTAGACCTAAAGATTTCTTCATTTTTCTGTGTGGTTCTTGCTGTTCTTTAAAATTCCAAACATATGGAGTCAGAATGAAAGCTCTGACACAGGCCAACTGTTGCTTGGTTCAAAGACGTATCCCCAGTACATCGAATGGTAACTTACTATAGAAGGGTAAATAAATGTTGAATGAGTGAAGTAGTCTCTGGCATATAAAGGTCAGTATTTACTAAGTTCTTTCCTCTCTCGCTTTCCCTCTTTCTCTTAGCATACTTCCCCAATTTTTACCTAAGGTTTCAGTTCTATGTTTGCTCCAAATCTAATTAACTTTCTCTAATGTTACGGGGAAGTTTTGGTAAGAACAGAAATTAATGATATTGCTACATGATTGTTATTAAAACAAAGTTCTAAGCTACTGAAGAACCTGGCAGATGGTTTGTGTCCTGAGGACGCTGGGTGAGGTATTTTACATTTCCAGTGTTAGTGAATATAGTTTGAATTGAATTTTTATATTATGTCTTGTTAAAATATTTTTACAAGTGCTCAGTGCTTGGGTAATCATATTAGTTTTCACTGGGAAAGTACACAAATAAGTTAGGGAAAGAAAATTTTTTAAATGCTTCATTCTTCCTTAATTTAATTCTTATTTATAGCTCTAAACTGACACATGTTTTACTTGTTTTTGAGAGAGAGAGAGAGAAACAGTGTGAGCAGGGGAGGATCAGAATGAGAGGGAGACACAGAATCTGAAGACAGGCTCCAGGCTCTGAGCTGTCAGCACAGAGCTGGACGAAGGGCTCGAACCTATGAACTGTGAGATCATGACCTGAGCCAAAGCCGGACGCTCAACTGACTGAGCCACCCAGGTGCCCCCACCTTCTTATCTTTAAATGAAAATATTTGACATTAAGAAAAATTCTCTGTGAAAAGTCAGACTGAACCATTTAACTGCTGTTAACTCTCAGTATGCAGGACATGCCCCTATCTGGGAGAACTGCGAATTTCATTGTACTTATTTTTCTTTGCAGGGTGTACGATAATATCTTAATATATTTTCTATTGAAAACTAACTTCAAATAAAATAAGAGGAATTTTCTGCCTGAATATATAATGCATGAATGACTTTTTGAAAGAGATATATAAATAATAGATCAGCACTCAAATATTGCTGCTATGTATTATTAATTAAAAATAAAGATCAGATCTACATTGAAAAATACATCATGGTATCTAGCTGTAATGTGTCTTAACAGTGGGGATTAAATTTTATGGGCAATAAAGTGGTCTTTTATCACATTCATGATGGCTCAAGCCCTTTGAATATTCTATTCCTCTTTAGTATTACACATACTTCTTTAAAAACTGTTTTCAAAATTCACCATTTTTTCCTGGTAATATTCAACTCACTCTTCCTGGTAATGTTCCTGGAATACATCTCTCCCAATTTTGTCCAACACATTGCTTACTAGTGCAGTAACCTGGTTCTATTATATATGTGGACACAGGTGGTGCTGACACTGAGATTACTGTTGCCTCCATCACCCTGAGTCTCATGGTGTGTGATGCTCCCTAGACATCTCCAGCCTGAGCAGGAATACACTCTTATATCTGGCACATCTGAAAAATTCTGAAATATTCTGAGTATCCCTATAAACTCTAAGGAATTACCAAAGGAAAATGAACACAACCAGTAGAAGTCAGACTTACAAACATTGATTGTGATGTTAACAAGTTTTAATTAGCCTCCAAGACTCACATGCCTTCTCTCATTCTAGATGAGGGCTGACAAGCTCTCTCTTCCCCACCTCTTGGTGGGATTTCACAAGACCATTTCACACTTGTATTTTCAGTTGTTATTATCTATTTCTTTTTTGATGTCTCATGAGACTGGGCTTGAATTCTGGAGACAGACTTACTACTTATTGCTGCACATTTAATTTACTGCGATTTCCTGTTTGACATACGGTATGCAAACCACTCTGGAAAGAAAAACCTGACAATGGAGTCTTATGTCTTATTTGCTTGCCAGATTAATGAGAAAAAAATAACGTTTGGTCTCAGTTCAAGAATAATATTTGGGTTCACACAAAGAACTGGATTGTCAAATCAGACTTAACATGAATCAGAGACCCTACCTGGTGTCTACACATCCACGCAAACCTCTTTTCTTGTCTCCCTCATCCCTTTATCATACAACATAAGATGTATTAATAGTAGTTAGCTTTATATCACAGAGTTAGGTTGCAAGATGTTGAGAAGATGGAATGCCACCCAGGGACTTTGTATCCTCTTTGAAAAAGTATGTTTTGCTTGTATGCAGGATAGTTGTAAAATGTGAGGCAGGAGTATGGCTTTGTTACTCTCTTTATTTGGAGATTTTATTGATTAAGGATATGTATATGGGTTCCAAGTTGACAAGAGGTGGGCTTTGATAGTTTTACGTGCCAGCTTAGGTAGACTATTGCACTCAGTTATTTAATCAAATACTACTATATGTATTGCTGTGAAGATATTCTGTAGATGTGGTCATCTATAATCAGTTGACTTTAAGTAAAGGAAATTACCTTCAACAACGTGGATGGGCCTCACCCAATTAGTTGGCAGTCTAGTCTTTACAGGCAAAATCTGAGGTTTTCCAGAAAAGACATTCTGCCTCATGACTGCAGTATCAACCTCTACTCAAGAGATTTAATTGCCAGCCTGCCTTACAGACTCTAGAGTTGCCAGCTCCCATAATTGTATGAGCCAATCTCTTGCAATAAGTCAATTTCCCTGTGTGTCTGTTTCTGTCCCTCTCTGTATTTATACATATACACATGTGAAATTGGCTGACAACCATGGTTAGTGGTCACAATACACTTTATTATTAGAAATGAAGGCCTACTGCCTACAGGAAGATCCAGAAAAGTGTCATCCTTGAGCTGTTGTGAACTGTGGGATCACTTGGTGGCCCATTTGCTTCCTTCCATACACAGGGCCACAGACAGTCTAAAAAATGGGTTTCCTCTGCCAGAAGCTTCAGGGAATCTCTCTTTGCACAAACTCATGTTTGCCACTTGCTCTGATTCTCTCATCTCAATCGCAAAGTCTGCTCTTCATTTCTCTTCTTGATTTTTTGCCTACCTTGGATGTGGATTTTTGCTTCAGTTCTCTTTAATTCTGCATCCTGCAGGTACAGAGAAACCCCCTTATGTCTCAGAATTCAGCCACATGAAATAGGGTAAGTGTTCTAGTGTTATACCTTCGTAGAGGCTTTTCTTTAAAGTGTCTAGAGAATATTCCTTCCCCCCACAAATCAGCATCTTCTTCCTAGGTCCTTTCTCAAACCACACCATCCAAAATACAATACAATAAGACAATCACTAATACTGTAATTAGGAATTTTTTTTACATTAAGCACATTAAAATATATATGTTTTAATTTTGAAAAATTTGAAACAATTATGTATATACTTGAAATAATGAATAAAATGTAGTACCTGACTAGTGAACCTAAAAACTGTCTATAATCTCCTCTTTAGAATAAGATGAGAAGTTAATTACATGAATTACGTGGCATTTTAATGGTGGAAATATGTAAGTGAATCATGATATGGTATCAGAAGACCAATGAGGAAGATCTACACATAGTGATATTAGAGACAGCTCTCAGATATTGCTGCCATGTATTATTAATTAAAAATAAAGATCAGACCTACACTGAAAAATACATCATTGGATCCAACTGTAATGTGTCTTAACAGTAGGGATTAAATTTTATGGGCAACGAAGTGGTCTTTTATCACATTTATGATGGATCAAGTCTTTTAAATATTTTTCCTCTTCAGTATTGTAATACAGAGATCTTGAAATTTGATAAGGATTTTTCTAGGCAGTGATAGCAGGAACAACATTGCAGACAGAGAGAATGCCGTGTTCAGAGGTAGAAATGCAAAAGTATATGCTCAGTAGGTGATTGGTTAGAGTATAATGTGTGTGGAACAGGACATTAAATACAGAATTGAATTGTGAGGAAATTCAACTGCTACAAAATACTTAGACTTAATCGGGTCATGGAAGGTTTAAAGGCAGGGACATAAGATAACAAAAAATGTTGTTTAGAAAGGTAACATAAGGTTAGAAGAGGGCAAGAACTAATAGGAAGTCATTGCAACAGTTCAGATGAAAGATAGTGAACCAGTATCCACCCAGTTCCTCAAACCAGAAACCTGAGTCATCCTTAACTTCTCCCTCTCTCTCATTGAAACAATCACTGAGTTCTGTCACATGAACCCCTTAAACAGAAGTAGAATTTATCCTTTCTTTTTCATCCCCCACTACCACATCAGTCAAATATGGTGAAAGATTCAGCTGTCTGAGAATCTTGGAAATGTTGGAAAACTGAGATGCTGACAAATTTTGAATCCCCTTTTCCTCTTGAGGGTGGACCCTGGTGTTCTATCACACCTGTAGGCTAAATCCAGGGTGATCTGAATGCCCTAACATGTGCTTTAGCAATAGTTGGGAAGGGGGTTGCAATATGTCAAGAGATAACAATGAGGAAGGAAGGTGTTTGTGGAGTCTTGGTAGAGGTGTTGTGGGACTTTCTAAGAAGGCATGCAGGCAGTGACCAATGGAGCATGTGACAGCAGAGAAAAGGCTCAGGGGGTGTCTAAAGAAAGCAAGAAAGGACCAAATTTTGAAAATAATAGGCACCCGGCAGATTACTAAGGTTCAGAATCATGCAGAAGGGGAATAATGTAGAAACTTAATCCATAGAAGAGGGATATTACTTGAGGGGATGATCACAGAATTAAAGCAGGAACTCTACCCTATTGAAGTTGAATTGCAGGGTAAGGTCATAACAAGAAACAGTAACACTGCTTAATACTGAATTACTGGACATTTAGTAAAAGCACTTTAAGGACCTACCAATGAAGATCAGAGTTTGTATGAGCACTGAATGTTTGAACAAAACATATAGGAAAAAAAGTAACAGAATTTCCCTCCTATAAGAATTGGTCTTGGTACAAGATTATTTTAATCAACAGCATATGTAGACTTCAGGAAAATAGATATTTACAATTTCTAGAAAGCAAAAGCTGATAAATGGAAAATCACTTATAGTTTTCGTCATATGATATGTATAAGACATCACCAACATTATACTGATTTAATATGTTATCATTTTAATAAATATAAATAATGCTTAACATTCTAAAGGATTTACATTTATGATACCTACTCGCAACTATTGGTGTTCCTCATAAATTCTTATATTTCTTGACGATGTACTTTGCAACTATGGGGCATTATCAGGCAACTGGCCTTTCTAGTTGTGGCAGAAATGACAATAATTTCAACTGGCATAATTGTCATCCAAAGTTTGGAACAGTTTTATTTATCAAAGCCAGACAGTTCATTTCTGTATCATAATTTTTTCTTTCAACTCTGCTTTTTCCCACTAAATCTTTTGCTCACATTTCTCCAAAAATATAAGTTTTAAGAACAAAGAGGAAAGAGTGAGCCTAGTGAATAGTGAGAAGAAAAGCAGCCAAGAAAGCAACACTGGTAAGAAATAGTCAAGTCTGTACCTGGAAGTTCATTGACCAAAGCAAAAGGAAAGTTTCAGAATTTAAGCAAACACAGAAACTAGGCAGAACGATATGAAGCATTCATGAAGTCTATAGTATGAGGACCCAACAGAAAAGGAGAAAGCAAGGAAGCACATCAGACTGTAGACAGACAGTTAGGAAACAGAAAGCAAAAGGAAGAGTAAATCCAGGCTGAGGCCAGAGATATCAGAAGGAAGGTACCTAGCCTAAGTAAACAAAAGCAAAAAATCACAGAGACAAGACTTCAGTGAAGATTGTGTACTTTCTCTGAGGAGTTAACAACCCAGACTTTATAGATAAGAATAGGTAAGTGTCTTAAAGATCAAAACACATGGCTAGGAAAGACAAATGGTTAGAAAAAGAAAATCCTGAAAAAGAAAATGGATGGATTTGGGTTTCATCTCATTTACATGTTTCCAGACAGAGATCAGTAAAGAAGAGAGAGGAATTTGAGGGTAGAGCTTTTAAGAACCCAGAAATTTAACATTTCCCAAGTGATTAAAATTATATAGATATCATCTGCTTAGTTTTTCTGACACCTGGTTTATCAGTTTTTCCTACATACTATTTGATATCTCAGCTATCTGAAAATGTTATCTGACTGAACCTTGAAGGATATCTCTTAGTGAAGGGATGCAGAATACAAAATCCTATTTTAAACATGACTAGAACCAATAAAAGTTCAGGAAAAAGTTTTGTTAAATAAAAAAATTTTTTAATGAAGTACTTCCTCATGTCTAAACTGAAAAGTTCATTGAAGTTATTTTTCTAATTAAAAGAGAGTTGCATATATGTCAAGTTAGAAATCCAATACTGAATTTAATTTTAGTAATCTGATCAAGTTAATAAGTGATATACCTTTGGAGATAGGGCTTCCTGTAGAAGTATCAAATTAACACTTTATCCATAGAAAATTGTGAGGAAACATCGAGTCAAGAACATTAAGAAGGAAAACCAAAAGCAGTCCGGAACACAACAATTTCCCAGAATGTTTAATGTGTGATGTTAAGTCTATGGTCATTATCTTCCTTGTGTTTCTATATGTAATAAAGCTTTTTTTTTTTACTGGATATTTTTAATAGTTTCTTTTTATCAGTCAAAGGTAAAGTGATAAAGAATTTGTCAGAAATTGGATTATAATATGTTTTTGCATTATTTTCATTGTTTATACTTCTTGAAGTTTATTGTATTTTTTGGATTTGTGGATCAAATTACTTGATACTGTCCTACAAGTCAGTGAGATGCTCTTCTTAATTTTTTTTGTTTTATTTCTGCTTGTGCTTGTTATTTGATAGTGTCTATTGCAAAGTTTTCATAAATCCTATTTTTTCCACTTTCTCTTGGTAATACCCTGCTAAGCATTGATATTTAACTCTTTTCCATACTTATCTTTTCCTTTTAATTAATAAAAAAAAAGAACTCAAGGTTAGATGTAGGAAAGACAAACTGAAGGTAATGAAAAGATAATTTTTATTACAGAGAAAATTGGATGAAGTTTTTATTCTAATAAGAGGGGAACCATTTACATATAGGCATATGTCTCTGTGCTTCTCTGATTACATTATGATTTATTACTTGTATCTATTTGTACTATGTTTATTAGTAATAATGGAAGAAGAAATATTTTTATTCTACTTCTTTTTCTGATACTTCCTTTTTACAAGAAAGCTTGTCATTTGCTTCAGTAATGAGGTTTTTCATGATGCTGTCTTCACATAAAGGAATCATTAGAAATTTCTAACTTGTTTCAAAAGGGAAGCTTCATAATTTTATCTTTTTCATAAATATCAGAATTATCTTTACAAATTTGAGGCATCAAGGCTGTTGTCAATTAAATTAGTTTGAACCAAAAAGTGGGATTTCCTAAAGAAAAATTTTCAAAGGTATAAAAAGATAGCCTGTCATATTTTTATATTTATAAATTCAATTGTTGAAATATTTTTAGGCTTTACATTCTATTATAACACTTGTAATCATACCGTAGTAGAGAAAGAAATCCAAAACCATTTTCTTTAAATAAAGAATCAAATGGTCTGAAAATTAAGATTTCTGATGCTCAGCAAAACAATGAGTATAGAATACTTGATGAGATCATTTTAAAGATAAAGAATCATGGCTTTGAAACATGTTTACTTACTTTGCCACAAAATTAATGATCTATTTAGTGATTTGGGGACACTCAGTATACTTTCTAAAAGTAAATTTTTTCAGGTGCCCCTTGGGGGCTCAGTCAGTTTAGCGACTGACTTTAGCTCAGGTCATGATCTCACAGTTCCTGGATTCGAGCCCCGTGCTGGGATTTGTGCTGACAGCACAGTGCCTGCTTTGGATTCGCTGTCTCCTTCTGTCTCTGCCCCTCCCCCACCTCAACTAAATAAATATTAAAAAAAAGTAAAGTCATCAAAATCCCCCTTTTTCATATGGCAGTATGACCTATAAGTAATGGATAAACACGATCATGATAGTCCAAAGTTTTCCAGAAAAGGAGCAGAAATAAGATGGCTCAGTTCCTATCCAGTACCAAAAGAGTGGAGAAACTAATTTCTTGTGAAATCAGAATAATTACTTCTTGGGAAATATAAACTTTGGCCTTCAAGAGCTGTCCTTGTCACACTCCCACAGCAGGAATCACATGAGATTTCAACATAAACAAGCTACAGTGAATTAATTGCCAGTTGTTACCTATTTTGCATAGTACATAAGATCAATAACATGTCCCTAATCCCACTTGGGAAATCAGATTATGATTTAAAAACAGGCAACATAACACCATGTAATCTTTATTGGAAGCCATCACTTCAGCATTTATATAACTTCTATTAAATAGCATTTCAGTATTCTTTATTATTATTTAGTGCTTTCTATGATCTTGGGTACTTAAAAACCACATGCCATATGTATTTTTGATGAATTTAAAATCAGTGCATAATTTCTGTCTGTAAATTATTCTGCATAAGACTGAGGTATGTAGTTTTAGGGTTAAAGGTATGCTGCTGACTATCCAAAGCTCTGCTAATAAGGAAAATCATGTTAAGATAATAAACCATTATTAGTTTACTATATTTTTTAAAAAAGTATAATCATGGGGAAAAATATCAGGTAATCTTTGATATGGGCAACATTTAAGATAATTTATCTGAGGAGCATAGAAAAGAACCAACGTCTCCAGAGCACCTTCTAAGAGCCAAATGCTTTCTATATATTGTCATTTAGTCTTTCTAATGGCCTAGAATATAGACATTGCTAATGATATTAAGAGGGAAAGAAGTTCAGGTTCAAAGAAGCTACCTCATTCAAGATTATTCGGGTGGAAAATAGTAAAGCCGGACCTTAAACCTAGGTACATCTGCCTCCAAAGACAGTGTGCTTCTCATTACATCTTACTTCTCACTAAAGAAAAAATGTCATATTATTAGATGATATATTTGAGGAAGGGGATTTGATAGTCATTGCCAATTATTTTAACATCTTCAAAGCTATCAGATTAATTCTACACTTATTTCTATTATAACACTTGCCCTTTTTTGTGTTATTCTATCTTTTATTTGTCATCTCCACAAGCCTGAGTGTTCTTTGAATGCAGAGACTGTTTTTTATGTCTCTAACCATAAGATATTGTACATTCATTCATTCATTCACAACCTATAGAGAACCTACTATGTGCCAGGAATTATATCAGCACATTGTCTTCAGGAAAAAGCAAGAAATTACTTTCCTATGGGGCAATGTACAAGAAGTAGGAGAAATGTATCCTCAAAATGCAATTTTTCTTACATATACTTATTGGATTTCTAATTGCCTCATTTCACAAAAGGCAATGATGAATATACATTGAAAACAAAAACCAAAAACTGACTTTGGAAGACCTAGCACCTAGTTTATGATTTTGTCAGTCTTTCCACAGACATATCAATTATCTCATTCAATCCCTACATTCTTTTCCTCTATACGTTAAAGATGTCATTAGCAAAGCAAGATGTTACCATCCCTAAAATATAAAGAACTTCTGTAACCAATCAGGAAAACAAATGCTGTCCTCAATGGGGGCAATTCAAAGTCCCGTCTAGCCAAGTGTTCAGATTTCTTTGTAACCTTTACTGTTCTCAGATCCAGACTGATGATAATGGACTGAGGAAGGGATAAACTCAATGAAGATTCCCAAGAAAAGAGTGAATCATACATGAGTCACTTTGTATGACAAAGTGGGATTCCTGCTGAGCAATATAGTGAAAACTCCCCGCTCTACCTCCACATGGTCATTTGGCATGAAAGTTGACATGGAAAGCCTTCCATCTGCATTTAATGGCTTTTAAGGTCATTTGGTGATTGGCGCCACTGGCTGCCAAAGGGAAGAGAGACCATGGAGGAGGGTATATGGAAAGGTTTCATGGGCCAGACCTAGAGGTTGCATACATTACTTTTGCTCATGTCACAGAGGTTAGAATTTAGTTACATGACCATAATTAGCTGTGAAGAAGACTGGGAGTTTTGGCCTAGCTGTGTACGGAAGACAAGAGAGAAAAAAGGATTTTGGAGTCAAGTAGCATCTCTACTACAATAACCATAAGAGACAAATCAAAAAAGTGGTGTCTAACTTTCTTTTGTTTTATTACTTTTGTTTTTTGTTTTGAGCTTACAGTTATTTGTTCTTAATCTGTGGAACTCCTTAGAGTTGAAGCTGAAGATGCTTTCCCAAAGATAATTTGACTTTGCTCTTATTGACTGCTGGCCTGGGACCACTTTTCTTTCCAAGTGGATCTCAGCCAAGTGGGAGTCTCAGGTGAGTTTCTCACCTTGCTATCTCTTGTGCTTAACCTGATACCCACATTTGCTATCATTGTCTGTTCTTTCTGCCTCTTCAGTCTGTTCATTGGTCAGGGATCAGGTCTCTGGTTTTGGCTCACTGGAATAATTTGGGTTGAGCCTAGAGACTGCCTTTTCTTCATGAAATCGGAACAGTGCTCTAATACGTACATTTTATTCAGGATGCAGTGGTTTTGTAATGGGAGGGACTCCCAGTTAAAGTAATCCACTCTACATCTAAAAGTGTAGCACCAAGGGAAGAATTTTAAAGATTCTTTTTGATCTACTACTTATTTATCTTCTCAAATAATTTTGAAACTTTTTGTCAGGTGATAAGAAACAGAACATACCTTCAGCTTTTGAAGACAAAGTATAGGTTCTATAGTTTATGCTCTTAAATCTATTTTTGTAAAACAGTATTTGATAAGGAAATTATATTCAATGAACTCAAATTTAAAACCAGTGTCAACAAAGTATTAAGCTTACCAGTTATTACTGTACTACCTCCAGAAATTCCTGATGATGTATGACTCAAGATCGTTTAAAAATAAACTATGTAAGGGCTTCTGGGTGGCTCAGTCAGTTAAGTGCCCAACTCTTGATTTCGGCTCAGGTCAAGACCTCACTGTGAGATTGAGCCCTGCGTTGGGTTCTGCAGCATGGAGCCTGCTTGGGATTCTTGCTCTGTCTCTTTCTCTGAGCTTCCCTCTCATGCATGATCTCTTTCTTTCTCAAAAATAAATATTTGAAAATAAACAAACAAAAAAACCCCCAAACTTCTTAGAGTTCTGTTTGTTTTCTGCCTATTATACTTCTTCTTAGTTTATAATTGTTTCAAAAATTTTCTACCCTATTCAAGATGGAAGAGGGTTGTGCAGGGTATCCACACTACTGAGACTGTTCCAAGAGTTTTTCATTTATTACCAAAACTTAATGGTTTGCAAGCTGTATTGTCAAGACCAATAGGTATCCCATAGTAAAATAATTCTATGGTTAAATAAATCTGGATGTCTTTCAGAGATTAATAGTGTGCATTAATACACTGATATCTCAATATATTTCTATCTCAACATATTTCTTTTTTTTAATTTCTAGTGGTAATTTGTTTTTGAGAAAGAGAGGGGCACCTGGGTGGCTCAGTCGGTTAAGCCTCCGACTTTGGTTCAGGTCAGATCTCACGTTCGTGGGTTCAAGCCCCGCGTCAGGCTCTGTGCTGACAGCTAGCTCAGAGCCTGGAGCCTGCTTCTGGTTCTGTGTCTCCTTCTCTCTCTGCCCCTCCCCTTTTCATGCTCTGTCTCTCTCTGTATCAAAAATAAATAAAACATTTAAAAAAAGAGAGAGAGAAAGAGACAGAACATGAGCAGGGGAGAGGCAGAGAAAGAGGGAGACACAGAATCTGAAGTGGACTCCAGGCTCTGAGTTGTCAGCACAGAGCCTGACATGGGGCTTAAACTAATGAACTGTGAGATCATGACCTCAGTCAAAGTTGGATGCTTAACTGACTGAAGCCACTCAGGGGCCTCATATCTCAATATATTTCTATATTCCTGGTGAAAATATACATCTTCAAATCTTCTTGGAGAGAATTCAGCCTAATCTCTTGACTCATAAAGTTTTAGGAATTTGGTAAAAACCTATCTCATGGACTTTTTGGCCACAATTTTAAAATAATGGCATTTAATAAGAAGGCAATCATAATTGAACATGGCTGCAATATCAAACAACCGAAGCAGAGAAATACATTTGTGTCTCAAACAATAATAGGTAGATCGGTGTCAAATTGAACCAACAAAAACTTGCAGTCTAGAGGAGAAAATGGCATAGAAATGGTATAGAACACATGAGTGAAATATCCTAGCTTATTGAATGTTTTTAAAGTGCTCATTAATATTCTTCTGTTTTCTAACCTCAATAAAAAGTGTGATTTTTACCTATGAAAAAATACAATTCTCACTTAAATTACATAATACCTATAGAGGAATTCAGTATTTGTAGCTGACTTTGATAGTTTTAGTGCTAGAGTTACCAGTAACTTTGGAAGGGAATAGAGTGGTGACACCATTATTTTACCAGATCTAATGAGATTAAATTATTGACTATATTGGGAATGAATCATTATGAAACATGGAACAACATGAGTCAGAACAGTTGTTTGGAGTGCACATTTAAGCAATGCACAAATAATGGGGTGCCCTGGCCCAAGAACTCCTCAAGTATGGCCTAAAGGGATTGAATCCTCATTGTGGGAATGGATGCAGCTCTCATTGCCTTCTGCTAGGGCTTCTGAGCCCTGGAGATGTTCACATTTTAGACTAGTTAATTCTTCTTTGTTGGGGCACGTCCTGTACATTGTAGGATGTGCAACAGCATTCCAGGTCTCTGTGGACTAGATGCCAGTAGAAATCCCCTCTTCCAGATGTGACAACCTAAAATGCTTCCAGATGTTGTCAAATGTCCCCTAGGGCAAAATTTTTCCCAGTTAAGAACAAATCAGGATTGGTTGGTTCCTTAGACCGATCACCAAAGAAGTAAATCAGGCATCTAAACATTTGTTCTGCTTTTGGGCTTACTAAGCCATTTACTGAGTTGCTATTGAAGAGTGGATGACACCAGATTACCTCAGTTCACAACCCAGCTGTACCATATTAGCTATATGGCCAGAGTCAACTTTATTGACTTCTCTGTGTTTCAGCCTCCTTATTTCTAAAATAGGAAGAATGATAGTATCAATTTATAGGATTGTTGAGAAGATTAGATGATAACTTTTGTAAACCATATTAATCAGTGCCTGATACCTAATGTTTTGTTAATAAATTTAGTTAACTACTGATTATCATAATTATTAATTTCACTTATCTCATACTCTCTAAAAGATCATTAACTCCACCAAGTCAAAGTTATGTTTCTTTTTTATTTATTAATACATTAACAGTCAGCTTTCTACTCAAGTCTTCTGTAATTTTAGTAGGTGGGAGCCAAAAGTCCTGAATTTAGTCAACCTTTGACACTTGCATCATTGAGATTCTCCAAGGTGAGAAGGAAACCCTGTATTGTCATAAATTAATTAAAGAAAATTTATCAGAGGGATGTCTCTGGGTAGCCATTTCATCAAACTTCCCTAAAAACAATATTTCACTACCTGCTTTTGTTCATTTTCAACAAGTTATTGCTTAATTACATACATGTTGTACTAATTGTAATGGAAATATCCCATTGCCCTCCCCTCCCATGTGATTATGTGGGCAGGTGCATACCAATTCACTTCTCTGGGAAATGAGACTGTGGAGTTAAAATTCCCTTATAACACTAATTAACCAAAATGTAAATATTCACTAGGAATTTTCTTAAAGGTTAACCAGCCTGCTGTGGAGAACAAGGGGGTTTTGGGAATTGGGAAATGACAAAAGTCAGTTTTGACCAGGGAGGGAATGAGCCTGAATGAGGCTTTGCAAGGGGAACACTAGGGTACACAGCATTAGAGACATGAGGTAACGTCCCAAAGATAAACTCGTAATTCACAGCTTTACACAGGACTACCTCTGTGCATAGACAGCCCTCCCCAGCTGTCTCATAACCAGGCAGAGAAAGAGAAGAGCCCACGTTACTGACATCACACTTCACTGACTGTTGGAATGTAAAGAAATCATTCTTCCTGAATGACAGGTAGGAGCTAAGCTTTCATTTTCTAAAAGAGTGTGTAGTGTTGAGTCACCTTCTGAAGTGACAGCTCAGGTGTACTGACAATGTTGCATCGATGCTCCTCCCTCCAACCTGTGAGCAGTGCCTGGACTTTGACAGCCCTGTCACTCTGCAGAGGTTCAGAACAAGAAGGGAGGGAGGGGTTGATATTATTCCGTTCCTGGTGTTGTCTGCCGCCACTCAGCACACTCCCACCCTATGTACTTTGATGTCTGTGGTCCAAATTGTGTCACTTCATCCATGGTCCCCATTACTGGGCTGCAATGTACTTATTTTTTTAATTTGAAGTAAAGGCAAAGGAAGAGGAAGAGAGAGAATCTGAAGCAGCCTCCCCCACTAGCATGGAGCCAAATGTGGGGCTTGCTCTCACGATAGTGACATCATGACCTGAGCTGGAATCAAGTGGCTTACCCACTGAGCCACCCAGGTGCCTCTGCAATGTCCTCTTAATACCAAGCTGTTTCAAAACTCTTCATGGAACAAGGTAAATGAGCAAAACTGTTGTGAAGAGAAATATTTTCTTTTGCAATTATCGATGCATTCTTCCATTGAGTAACAAGAATTATGTGGAGTGACTCTAGCCTTGGGGGGCAAAGGACATTTTAAAATGCGAATAAGAAATACAGAAATTTTTGAAATGCTGAGTAAATCTGGGCATTGTTAAGTTGGGTAAAGTTAGCTTTAAGAATATCTGTCTTCTACATAGACCCTTCCTTCAGCAAAGTATGGAAATAATTATGAACCTGCTCCAATGGGTGTTATAAAATCAATTTTAGCTCTTGGACAGGCAGGGCTTGTTAGATCTGGGATTAAAGTGGCACTTAAATGCTTTGATCTTTTCAATTTTTAACTATAGACATCTCTTAACTTGGTTCCTATGAGCTACTTAAAAATAAAACCTTTGCTTTAAGTTTCTGAAATTTAGTGTTAAGCTCATTTGTTGAGAACAATACATTATATTTTGCTTTCATATCTAAATGTAAGTGGGAGGTATAAATTTCCATGGTTGCCTACTGCTTTACAAAGTCAAGGTATTCATTATTACTGTTAGTCTGTATATATGGAAAGCTTTTCCATCTCCTAGATTCTGAAGGCACTACAAATAAGAGTTGTAGTGTCAGAGAGGACTTACTCTCAAATGCCTTTAACATTTCATTATACTCTCCTGGATTGAAAACATATTTAATCATGAAAGAAGGTAATGTAGTCCACCTTGCTCTCAAATGGAAAAGAGATTATTTTATAAATTCTTAATACATTCCTGGCACATAGTATATGCTCAATGAGTGTATGCTCAATCATTCATTGAACACTGGATGTTTTTTCCTTAAGCTCTTCTTCATCTTATTTAGAAAAACCATGATTCCCACCTCTGACAAGCTAAGTTCAGAACACAACAGTAACCCAAAACAGAATAATCTTAGTAATCAACAAATAAAGATGTATTGTAAGTTATGTATAATTATATTGTAATTACTATTTATTATCATAAATAAAATCTGCTTTATAATTATGAAAGAGCCTCCTTTAGCTGTCTAATAATGTCAATTCTCTCCCCACTGTTTCTCTCTGATGGTGCCCCTGAACTCTGTATATAATTTGGCTGTAGAAAATAAGTTACAATCTGTATGTCTGAAAACACAGGTGAACCACTGGCTCACCTTTCACTCGGGACCACTTCTGTCTGTGTAGCCGAGGAGGCCAGGCGGCAGGTGCAGGTCATGACTGGGAGGCCTGTCTGAAGTGTAGCAAGACTGTGAAGTAAGGACAGTGGAGTTATGGCCTTTGTCTAATACAATTTACAACTCTGATTAACTGATGCAGCCCTTAACCTCAAGGCAGACATCATAGCCCATAAAAAGCCCATATGCATTGAAAAACTCTTGGAGAGAGAGAAATCCAAGTTTTAACATTACACATGCCTTGGTAAGATCCAAATACTTCTAGTCTGAGGCTCAAAAAATTGTTCCTAGTATTTTGCTGTCATTAATTTAAAAAAAAAAAAGCTTTTTTAACAAATGTGAAAATCTCCTTTTCTCTTCTTTGTTTAAATTTATTCTTCTTTTCTGAATAAATAGGTTTAAATTAATACTTATTAACAATGCTTTTCAACCTTATGAATGTTTCAGTGTGCCCAATTCAAAAGCTTTATAAATAAACAGTTTATGAGAATTTTTAATATCTGTCCAATAGCTTGCTTTTTTAGGCTCTGCATTTCAGGTTTCCACTCCAGAAAGTATAAGACATAGAGTTATTCTGTTATTTTTGTGTTATTAAGAATGTGGTTGGATTCAAATAGCAAAAGACCCAAGAGAATACACACAACCATACATTTGTACATTAACATGCAAATATTAACATAACAAAAAAACTTCTAGGTAAGGCAGTTCCAAGATTCATTAATGCAATGAAGACACCATATCACCATCTGACCTCTCTGTTCTGCCATCTTGAAATCAATATCTAGTTTTTTTCATGGTTGCAAAAAGGCTGCAGCAATCTGAGGTACTAGTTCCTTGCACAATGATTTCTCAGGTCCAGAAGAAAAGATATATTTTCCTTTAGTTCTTTTTTAATAGTAGAGAAAACCTCCCAGAAGCCTCTCCACAATTTCTCTTTACATTTCACTGGACAGAACCGCATTCTATGTACCTTCCTACTCTTAAAGCAGTCACTGGCAAGAGAAAGGATTCCTGTGGCATTGCTGTGATTGTTAGACCTAATCTAGATCCATGTCTGAGAACCCGTCATTATCCCAGTCTCCTCTAAGGACACAAGCTTGCAATAAATGAACAAAAATGGGATTCTCTGTGCAAACAAAATAGAGTCCAAAAGAACAAGGGTGGAGGTTCTGTACAGTGCAAAAGTTGGAAAATGAGAAGATAACCATCAGGACATATTTTACACCAACTAGAACACTTTCCACAAGTAAGATTCCTCTATGGAAATGTGATCAATTTGGGTCCTCGAGTTAAGGATCTAAAGTTTGGACTATTTGAATGAACTTAATATTATATGCCTGTGAGAAGCCTGGGTTTTATACTATTATAAACTCCCATGTCCCCATCATCTTAATTTAAAATCTGGCTTTCAAGGTGAGTGTTTCTCTATTTCTCCAGCAGCTCAGTGATAGATGTATAATACCTCATTTGAGCTCCAAATGTCACTAAAAATACCAGTCTCGCTTTCTTAGAACCTGACTTGAAAAGGTTTCCGTCACTTAAAACAAAAACATAAACAAGCAAAAAACATGAGTGTGATTCCATTTTAAACAAAACTAATAGTAGTTGCATAAGGCTTTGTATATTTTAAGGTACATGGTTATGAATTTCTCCATCTCTCAAAAGTGAAAAAGTAAAATCTTAACTACAATCATATGGAGAGATAGGAGTACAATTAGGCAATAAAAGCACATTTGGAAACCTAGTAACATAGAGCATGAATCTGGTGAGTGAAATGGTAGAGTCTAGAGACAATTTATATTGATAAGCTCCAAGCTTGAAACCAAGACGATTTTGTAAATTTTTGACTGTTTTCCAAGAAGAGTTCCCCATATCATGTAACTGATTCAAAAAAATAGATAAGTAAACAACCAGAAACGTCCCCCCCACACCCCCCGAACTGATTGATGACCATTTTAAATACTGGAACCTACTGAATGTTAATGTATGCCAATCTCCGATTACTTTTTAGGCGTGGATTTTCTTTACTGGACCCAAAGCATAACTGATTACAAATAATCTTTAGTTATTAATGATCATGTGGATTCCAACAAGTAATATTTTTCTCAATAGTAAGATTTCATAGGAAAGATATCCAGATCAATAAACATTTTTAACATAAGAGTTAAAGAATTTGATATATCATAAACCAGGAAAAAAATCTTAAAGTATACTTTTATAAGTAGGCGATGATGTCCCATTGTTACTAGATGGGGGCGTCCTGAATATTCACCGAGTGACTCATTTGTTGCAGTTAGAATAACTAGCAATCAATTATTTTTAAAGTAAAATTATTTTGTAAGTGTTCCCCAATTTGTGGCTTATCTGTAACTTATACAATACTTGCTAAGTGCTATGCACACATCATGCAGTTTCCACTTATTTACTCATTTTTTTCCTCACAAGTTTTCAAGGTTGGCACTACTGTTTTGTTTCCCAAATGTGGGACTGCAGCATAGAGAGTAATTAAATTGCCGAAGCTCAAAATGTTAGTGATAGCCAGGAAAATTCCATAACCAAGCGCCCTTATTTAATTTTCTAAATGTCTGTTTCACAAATACTTTATCTTGCTGCATACCCCAAAACGGTTCAAATCTAGTTCTGCTTTATAGAAATTACTTTTTTCTGAGGTGAATGCATTGTAATGAAATTTTACCATACTACCAAGTATTTTAGCAACTTTTGTTTCAGAGTAGCCTGGACATTACAAAACTTCTGCCAATATAAAAATGAATATTTAAAAAATTTATTGCTGAATAGGCAAAGAATATAGATATATTCAGAGGCCACAATCAAAGTGAGGATTTTTGCTTATGCTAGGACAGAGGTGCTATACTGGACTGAGTCTCACAGACAGCAATTATAAACTCTGAAATTATATAAAATATATAAATATATAATGCATAGTATATAAATATATAATATTTTATATACTATATTAAATATCTTATATATTTAATATAAATAACAACTTAATAAACTGAATTTATTTTAGATTATGTATATCTTTTTTCAATTTCAATTTCACTAATTATCAGAGAAATGAAAATCAAAGCCACAATGAGGTATCACTTGACTTCTGGTAAGATGGTTAATATCAAAAAACAAAACAAAACAAAGACATTAAACGTTGACCAGGTTATGCAGAAACTAGAACCGTTGTCCACCCATATCTTATGGCAAGTTAAATCCAACAAAAACAGTCATGATGCTTCTCTAAATATCACGGTCCACACTTTAGTCTGGGGATTTCTACTGTTTTCCTTCTTTTTCCTTCATTTCCAGTAGCATGCACTACCTAAATTGCTTAACTGGGATATTATTTAATATGTACTTTAATATGTATAGCATTAGATATGTGGACATATAGATGACTTGTCACTAAATAAAAAAGGAAAATTCAGAAGTTAAGAAATACATATTGTATATTATATATAAATATAACACATTATACATTTATATTATAATATATTGCACTATACTAGATTATATTAAATATGTTATATATATCTACTTTTCTTGTGTGGGTGCATCAGTCTGTGTAATGGGGGTAGCTAGAATACAAGAGCAGAGACTCATAATTTACCAAGTCAAGAAGTCAGAGGATGGGGTTCAGCGTTGTAATAGTTAATGGAAAGTGAGAGAAAAAGGCTAGAAATGAATAAGGCACAGAATAAAAAGACCCAAACTTTTCATAAACACTTCAGCAAAATATACTGAGAGGAAACAGAGAGAATCTAGGGATCCTAAGGAAAAAGAGGACTGGAAGAACAGAGAAAGAAATCTCTTCTGCTCCCTCTACAGGAGAGACATAGTTTGAAATTTGAGTCCAGTTGAAGTATTTTCCTGCTAGAGCAAAATAAACATTCTTCAGAGAAAGTTAACAAAATCCAGTGTCTGTCTAGCATATTATCCTCAATTTCTAAAATGTGAGTTAAAAATTTTTCAGAGAAATGTGAACAAATTAGGGAAATAAGATGCATAATTAAAGTAAAAACTGTCATTAGAAGACAAATTACAGATTTTCCAGGTGTTGAAATTAGCCGCTATTGTGTGTGCAAGGAAATATTCTTATGATGAAAAGAACAAATGAGGAATATTGGCAAAAAATGGCAATTATAGAAAAGAACTAAATAAAAAACAAAGAACTAAAATATCAACATTAAAATAAGAAATATAAAGGATGACTTATTGGCAGATTGAAGATGGCATAATAGATCATCATATATAGAAAATATCCAATCTAAAGAACTGAGAGAAAAATAATAAAAGCAAATTTAACAGAGCCTCAATGCCATGTTGATAATATCAAATGTTTAAATGGAATCCCATCTAAGGGGATCAGATTTTTTAAATGTTTATTGATTTTTGAGGCAGAGAGCATAAGCAGGGGAGGTGCAGAGAGAGAGCGGGGTAGAGTTTCTGAAGTAGGCTCTGTGCCGACAGCAGGGAGCCTGATGCAGGGCTCTAACTCAGGAGCCCTGAGTACATGACCTAAGGTGAAATCGGATGCTCAACCAACTGAGCCACCCCTGCCCT
Organism: Suricata suricatta; assembly: GCF_006229205.1. Classification (NCBI taxonomy): domain Eukaryota; kingdom Metazoa; phylum Chordata; class Mammalia; order Carnivora; family Herpestidae; genus Suricata; species Suricata suricatta. Next base: position 113,608,555 of record NC_043700.1, read on the forward strand.
TAAGGGGATCAATTTTTAATTGTCATTTAAAGAGATAAACTTCACTAGAAAACCTTCTTAGAATACCACGTGTATAACTTACTTTAAAGGAATTATCATTCTAGAATGGTGGGGGATATATTTTACAAATATACATGGAAAGTACAAAATAATCATCTCTCTTCTCTGCACCGGATATAATGGTCTTCCATGCATGTGCAATATTGTTAAGCTATCTACATGTCCTTAAAAGGATGATAATGCATTCTTCAGATTGATCATTTCATAGATTTATGAGAATGAACTGTCATTGCCTCTTTACTTGTCTATATCTAAATCGATGATGACACAAACAAAAACCTGATGTTTGTGGGTATCTGTATGTACTCATAGTCAGTGCTCAAACATGGTAAATGAGCAGAAAAAGCAACACAAAATAGCTTCTCATTTGTGTTTTCTGAGGATTACAATCAAAGTTCACTACCCTTTTTATTGTTTTAAACTTTCTTTAGGAGAGAAACTGTTATGACTTATACGAGGCCACAAGCCCTTCATTCTTACAGATGTCTTGAAGTATATTCCTATGTTAAGTCAGTTACCTAGACTGTAGTTGCTTGTTTAGCCCCTGTATTTCTCAGTACCCTTCAGCAAATAAGCAAGACTGAACAGTCTTGTCCTCACCTTTCTGGCCACAGAAGTATGCTTACTGAGTTACTCCATGGAACAATGCAAGAATTCTATTCAGAAACAGTTCTGTAAAGCTGTTGTCACTTCATCTAGTTTAAGGATTCCACTGAGGATGCCTTTTATTACTTCCAACTATGTACCCTTTTGAAGAATCTCAGGAGAAATCTTTCCTTGCTCTTAGTACCAAGAACAGATATTCAGCACTGCCCGTGGGCAAATGCATTGTGTAACTAGCAAGGTCTCTCTTTGTATATGAGTTCCAGAAAGTTACAGCCAAGTCTGAGGCCTATAGTTAAGTTCTGTATAGTGCCTTTGGGGTTTCACTGTAGTCTTATATTGGCTTCTTCCTTTTTCCATTCTGCATTGTTTTCTGTCTCTTTCACTTCAGTTCCACAGCGTGCTCTTTGTCATAGTTTATGCATCACTGTAAAGCAGAATCTTGTTTTGGAAGAAAGTTGGTAAGAAATAAATATTCTTTTATTTTAAATAATGTTGTTGATAGGCACCCAGTTTATAGGAAGAATGATATATACTGTCCTATTTTATCCACTAAAGTAATGCTGTAAGTTTAGGTCACATATATTTTATAGTGAAGAAATGATTGTCAGAGATGTTAAGTAACTTGCCTATAGACCAGAAGTGTCTCTTTGGTGAACAGAATCTTAAAGTCCAGAACTCTTGTCCCTAATTCCACAGCTGCCTTTGGGATTAATTCAAAGTCATCTTATATTTGCATAATAAAATCAGGGATATTTTATTCTTATATTTCAAAGAACTTTTAGATTATGGATAATTTAGCAATCATTACTCTGGTGCCTTAGTCACAATGACTACCCCCGGTACTTGACCAAGTAATGTAGCTAAAATAGAATTTGATCTAGGTTTTTGGTTTTCAATATGTGTTTATGTCCATTCTTCCATATTTTCCTTATGTTTTCTTGTATAAAGTCAAGCAGGTGTTATCCCACCAGGTAGCCCTTATGTCAAAAGGATGGTAACTATAAATATCCATGTTTAATCTATATTGACCATCCCTGGATCACTAGGCTACAAAGTACCAACTCATAAAGAACTCGCTAATGTAGTGCATTTGGAACTTAGCCACACTTTAATTGCTAAATCTGTCACATCTTTATTCATTTATGCCTATTCTACAGATTAGAAGTAGAATATAGGGACTATCTCTAGTTTCATAAATGATAGCATTACTGAACACTATTCATATTTAACACAAACAGCAGGTGGTCACCGTCTGTTACTATTTTAAATCAAATTATTTTATTTTGTACACTTGCTGATTTGCCCTTTTTATGTGTGCTTTGTGTAGAATATTAAAGCTTTGTAAATAATGTTAAACATAAAAATGAACTCAGTCTTTAAACAATCTCTTCCAAATCTGGACATTTTAAATTGGACTTACTGCTTTCTGTTCATGTAAATCCACCAAGTCTGAAGAAAGAATTTTTGCCAAATTAAACTAAGGAATAGTCAATTAGGTATTTTAAAGACTCCATTCAAATGCTAAAATAGGTTCTGAAGGAAGTTCCAGAAGAAGAGTTCCCAAAATGCTTTGAACAGTAATAGCATCTCAGGAATAAATTTGTAATTTCCTCAGACTTTGCCTGTGATAGACACAGTACTGTATTGTGGGCTTTACTGGACTGTATCAGTTCTATATGTGTATTACACCATCCATTTTGTCACAATTTTTGAAACTTCATTAGATAGTGAGATGTTTTACAGCAAAGACTATGTCATTATGCACTTTATCTATCTCACACACAGTAGGCGTTCACATAATGTTTATATGCTGAATAAATGAATACCCCAAGTTCTTTTCAAAGCATACTTCTTTTGGGAATTTTTTAGAGCTGTTTTAAGTTCATAGCAAAATTAAGAGGAAGGTGCAGAGATTTCCCATAATCACCTGTCCCTTATATGCATAGACACTTTCATTATCAACCCCCCCCCATGAAAGTGGTACCTTTGTTTCAACTGATGAAGGCATATTGATACATCATAGTCATCACAAGTCCATATTTAACATTAGGGTTCAATTTTGGTATTGTACATTCTATGGGTTTGGACAGATACAAAATGAGATGTCATTTGGTATCATACAGGGCATTCTCTTGTTCTAAAAACCCTTTATGACTTGGCTATTTATACCTCCCTCAACTTCTGGCAATCACTGATTTTTCTATGGTCTCTATAGTTTTGCCTTTTTCTGGAACATCACATAGTTGAACTCATGCAGTATGTAGTCTTTACAGATTGACTTCCTTCACTTACTAACATGCATTTAAATTTCTTCCATGTCTTTTCCTGAATTAATAGCTCATTTCTTGTTAGCAATATGTAATAGTCCATTGTCTAGTTTTACCACAGTTTATTTATCCATTTACCTAGACATCTTGATTGCTTTTACATTTTGGCAATTTTATGAATAAAGTTCCTATACACATCCATGTGTAAGTTTTTGTGTGGATATAAGTTTTCAACTCCTTTGGGTAAGTGCCAAGAAATGCAATTGCTGGATTGTCTGCTAAAGGTGTCTTTTAGTTTTGTAAGAATCTGCCAAATGGTCTTCCAAATGTGCTATTTTGCATTCCCACCAGCAATGAGAGCTCTTGTCACTCCATATCTTCTTTAGCATTTGGTGTTATAAGTGTTTGGTATTTTGGCCATTCTAATGGTATATAGTGGTATCTCCTTGCTTTAATTTGCATTTCCCTGATGATATAGATGGGAGGATCTTTTTATATGCATATTCACCATATGTATATTTTTTTGGTGAGGTGTCTGTTCAAGGCTTTTGCCTATTTTTTAATTGGGTTGTTTATATTCTTATAGTTGAGTTTTAAGTGTCTGTAGCATATTTTGAACAATAGTCTTTTATCAGATTTGTATATTACAGATGATGTTTTCCCATCTATGACTTGTCTCCTTATTCTCTTGACGTTGGTTTTTGTAGAGCAAAACGTTTTGATTTTAATTCAGTCCAGCTTATAAATGAATTTTTTCATGGATCATACCTTGCTGTATGTATCTAAGAAGTCATTGTCATACCTAAAGTCATCTAGATTTTCTGCTATGTCATCATCTAAGAGTTTAATCATTTTATATTTTACATTTAAGTCTGTAATCCATTTTGAGTTAATTTTTATGAAGGGGGTCAGGTCTATGTCTAGATTCGTTTGTTCATTGTGAATGTCCAGTTGTTCCAATACCACTTGTTGACACCTCCTGGTGTGTTAAAAACTAAATCCTTGTACCACCTAAAAATTAAATTCTAGACAGATAAAGATCTGAACTAAAAAATAAAACGAAATGTTTTTGAATAAAATAAATTGTGGGTAGAAGTGACCTTCCTAAGCAAGATGGGCATATCCAGATGCCGTAAGTACAGAAAAAATAGACAGATTTGATTGTCAGTCGTGTGAAACTACCTGCAAAAAAACACAAAAAGTGTCAGGAGGCGATAGAGAATCTCCGGTAATTTTATTTTACAAAAGACGGAAGAGAGTTGATATGGGTACTTTATAGAAGGCTCCTACAAATCAAATAGAAAAACAAACGAAAGGGAGCTTTCTGAAGAAGAACCCAGAAATCCAAGAAGGAAGAGGTAGAAAAATAAGAGTAGAAACAGAAAAACAGAAAATATGGTCTGCCTGAGTAGTGACCAGAAAAATGCAAATATGAGCAAGAATGACACATCTTCCATTTATTAGACTGGCAAGAGATACAAAGTTTTATAACGTTAAGTTCTGGCAAGGTGCTAGGACCTCTAGTAAGCTGCTTTGTGAAATTTATTGCTAATTTATGCAATCTTTTGAAATGTAGTTTTAAATTAACATTTAATTAACATTTAAAATTCCTGTCTCCGACTAAGCAGTTTTTATCCAGTTTGTTTTGTTCACCTGTGGGAAAACAATAAAATAAATTATGTGACAACTGCAATACTGAAATGCTGTGAAGTCATTCAAAGGAATTGAGTACATCAGTTGGTGTTAAACTAGAAAGATGATCATAATAGAAGATCAAATCAAAAAGTTAAATAGCAAAGTTGTAGGTTTTCATTTTCATAAGTAAATATGTATTTGAGAGAATATATATGTATGAGGCATATATTATATGGAAAATAGAACGTTACACCTAAACCCTTACAGTAAGTACTTTGGTGACTAGCACTGGACAGTGGGAAGGTTTTGGCCTTTAAAATAAATTACAAAATTAACTTATTAATTTATTAAAATATTAAAGCTTTAAGGGTGGTTCTCCCATTATGTTTGTGGAAAGAGATCACTGATTTTCAAATATAAAACTTTTCTGAAAGGAAAGTCAAAGAGTTTTTGAGATAGGCATTTGGATAAAGCTGTCCCATGCTAGTAGAAAAGAGAAAGCAATGGCAGCTTTAGAGGTAGTGGTGATAATAGGAAATGCTGCACAGGCCCAAAATCTGTCATCCAGAATCCTCTGGGCCAGATATCCTTTAGAACTCAGATTTTTTCAGATTTTATAAAGGTAATCGAGAGTGTTTACCTATTAGGAAGGGGAACAAAGTAGCGGGCTGGGGGGAGGGTAGGGGACATTGGGCAGGGGTCAGGAAAGGACAGGAAGAATAAACAGTGATGAAAGGAAAGTAGAGTGAGTGGGAGAGGAAAAAGGATTCAACACAAAGAAGAACCCTTGTGTATGATTCCATCAGGATTCTTCGGAAGTAAATTATGACCTCGAGTTGTGAAACAGTTCTCAAAAATGTTGAATAATCGGGTAGAACCTTGTGACATAAACCAGATATACCCGCGACTGAAGTTAGGCACAACCACTAGAATGTCTGCAGTGATGGACATAGGACATATGAAATTACCAGAAAATTGTGAATTCGCAGACTTTCATCATATGCTTCAAGACATTACTGTATTAAAGTGATATTGCCATGTTCCATAAGAGTTCAGATTTATGATGAAACTAATACTTTCTGGTCTTGCAAAGGCTTTATCTCAAAATTACATGGCAGTTTCTCATCTTTATTTAGCCTCTGAGCTGAGGACAGCTTGGCAGAAATTTGCCCAGGAGGCTCCTGTGCAACCCACTCACACCTACGCCTCCCAGCGAATGCCACTCACAGATGGCCAATTTCCCCAACAAATGGGATTATGTCAATCATCAGCGAATTAAGCCCAGAGATTTTTCTTATGAAACCTTTGTCCTGAAATGACTTGCTCAGGAACACACTATGAGTTCAAGATCTGTTGACTGAAACTTCTGCTCTTGGCATGGCAGATACTGTCCACCAAAGAACAACACTTTTATCCTAAAGTAGAATATGAACAAAGAGAAAAGCTCTCTAATATAACTCACCAAGTTCCAAAAGTATTCTATTTTTGGCTTCTATCCCCCCTTTTCATATTTTACTTTGGCTTGACATGAAATTTTACTGTTTAGGAGGTCTCCTTTGAGTCAACAATAGATAAGTAAGTTCATTCTCTACAGCTGTCATTCACTAAGAAGTCACTGGCTAAAGATCTGGGAGAGATTATTGTGTATGGAGACAGGTGCTTACTGTAATTAGTAAAATTGAGCATGAACTAGAACTACACATGTAAATCTTGTACAAACCAAGATGAGAGAGAAAGGAAACAACTGACACTTCTTTACAAAGGATCTCTTGCAGCACCTGGGTGGCTCAGTTGGTTAAGCATCTGATTATGATCTCACACAATCTCAGATCAAGATCTCACCGTTTGTGAGTTTGAGCCCCATGTCAGGGTCTATGCTGACAGCTCAGAGCCTGGAGCTTGGTTCAGATTCTGTGTCTCCCACTCTCTCGGCTCCCCCCCCCCCCCCGCCACACACACCTCCACTCACACTCTGTCTTTCTCTCTTTCTCAAAAAATAAATAAACACTTAAAAAAATTTTTTTAAAAAGTCCCAACTCAGCCTTTGGCTTAGTATTGTTTTGAAAGTTGACTTGATATCTACAGCGTCTTGGAATAGGATTAGAGACTGATTAAACAATTCAAAGGGAGGAAGTAGCAATGCAGATGACACTTCATCTATTACTCATTCTTTTATAGTCTCAATATTTCCAGATTCCTAGACCATTCTGTGATTTTTTTCTGCATTGCAGAAAACCTGAAAGACCTTCACGATAGCACAGTTGCAAATAAAGTCTGCATTCAACCATAGTATATTTTGTTAGTTTAAAGCAGTATGTAAGAACCTGGTATTACAGCTTGATATCTCTTTTCTTTAAAGTTTTTGAATAAACAAATGTATTGTCGTAAATAAGAGATGAGGAGACAGAAGCCTTTCTGCTTCAGATGTGCTTTGAGACAACTCTCATCATTCAAACTCCTGCCTTGTTAGTTCCACAGGGGGTCTTATAAACCTATTCCTACTTGACATGCTCGCTTTCAAAATCTTATAAAGGTTGAAGTACTGAAATAATAACTACTTTCCCAACAATTTAAATTGTGCTGTAATTTAGAATGAAGGCTCAAGGCCTTATTTTCTTCTCGTCAACTTTTCCCTATGTCTTTGTTAGAAAATTCAATCACAATGTGCCATATTCAAGGCACGGCAACAAAGGGACCTTGAAGGTCTTCATAAGGAGATAATTAGTAACAACTCTGGTTGCAAGTTGCAAAACCAACTTGAGCTTGCTTTCCTTTAAAAGAAAAACGGGAATTTATAACAATATAGAAAGGTCTCATGAAAACTTACTACAGAAATGCCTGGAAATGTGACCAGGAAAGCCAGCAGACACTCTACTTTTTGTCTCTGTGGTCCTCTTAGTATCTTTGTCCTTTCTTTTATGCGAATCTTATTTCTGGCTTCTCATTCCACGTGACAGAGGATTATCAAGTCACAGTTCCCAAGATAATAACATTTCTAAAAGCAATCCTAAACTAGAGTCTGTTAAAACAAAATAAAAAAATTATGGGGTAGAATTTAATTGGGTTGGCTTGAGTCAGATATCTACCCATTATCCAATCAGCTATGGTAAAACAGGCATTACTAACAGAAACCCTCCACTATGGATAGGAAGTGAGGGACGGGTGGCTCACTTAAGAACATCAAAAAATATAAACTCTGGGTTGTGTCTACAAAAACATCCTCTTTAGATTCTCCACAGGAAAATGCATGCTTCTTCCCACACATGCAATTTCAATGATGCCTTCACAGAATGCAGGCAGACTTCTAAGACTGTCCCCAATAATCCCTACTTCCCGACATTCATGTTCTTCCCCTTGAGTGATGGTGAACCTAATGACTGACTTTTAATAAACAGAATATGGCAAAGGTGATGAAACATTACTTCTGCGATTAGATGACAAGAGATTTTGACATCTTTATTGCCAGGAAATTATCCTTATTGCCTTTTTTAATTGCATGCTTTGATGAAGAAAGCAAGCTGCCATATTGGGGAGGCACATGTGGCAAAAAAATGAGGATGATCTCTGGCCAATATCCAGTAAGGAACAGAGGCCCTCTGTCCACTGACCCATGAGAAACTAAATCCTGCCAACGACCACGTGAGTTTGGAAGCAGATCCTTCTCCAGTCAAGCTTTGAGACGTCTGCAGCCTAGGCAATGTGTTGAAGGCAGCCCGTGAGAGATCCTGAAACAGAGGACCCAACAAAGCTGTGACCAGATTCCTAACTCACAGAAGCTATGAGATAGTAAATGTGTGTTGTTTTAAATTGCTAGGTTTTAAGGCAACTTGGTACGCAGTGATAGTTGACGCATAGAACACGCTCTGTTTATCCTGTCTACAACTGAAAAGGTGCTCGTCCCTCACCTTACAAAATGACCGTCCAAAATCTTGAATTGATTCTTAATCCAGAGGCAACATTTTTGGACTATTTTTCTCCCAGTTTATAATATCTAGATGACATCTATTCTTTCTCGGATTTAATTTTTTCTTAGTCCAAGATGATGTCTCTCTAAATGCTAAACACAAATTGATTTAACAAACATTTATTGAAAACCTATTACTTGGCAAGTATTGTTTTAAGCACTTGGGGCATATCAGTGAGCAAAACACACAAAGATCTTTGCTGTTATAGACTTACATCCTGGCATAGGGAGATGGAGAACAAAACTAGACACAACATGCATTTCATTAAGTCTGAGATGGAAATTTTTTCACATTTAACGTCATGTTAGGGCATATTTAACAATTGATGGCATATAATCGTTGGATTGGCAGCCTTATTTTTTACTTGTGCATAAAATAATAGTACATCTTAAATTATTGATTCTTAGATTTGCTGAAATATTGTTAATATATAGCATTATATACACAATAATATACATTATATATATAAAACATATACAATACAGTATATTAGAAAGTATATTAGAAAATATCTATAGTGTGTTGGAAAGCATCAGCAGTCTGGAAAAAAAGTTGGCTGAAGTAAGGTGGGGGTCAAGGCCAGGTATAGGTGGGAAGGAGCAGCTGATAATATTAAATCAAGTGGTGTGGTAGAGCTTGCTCTGATTAATTAAAAAGGTGCCTTTTGAGCACAGTCTTGAAGGTGAGAGGGAGGAAGCTAAGCAGATACCTGGGGAACAGCATTGCAGCCAGAGAGAACAGCTGGAGAGAGATCGTATGGTAGGAACACGTCTGGCATTTTCTGAGCCCCTGGCCCATGTGCCTGGTGCATACCTAGCAAGAAGGAGAGAAAGGGAGGAAGGCAGTGAACGAACGGGAGTCTGCCAGCTGGGGCCTTAGAAATAATGTGCAGCCTGTGACTTTTACTCTGGATAAAGCCAGAAGAGCCACTAAAGGATTTAAGATGGGTGAAGATCTGACTTAAGTTTTAAAAAGAGTCATTCTGGCTACTGTGTTAAGATGAAGGCAGACTCGCTATTATTTTATCATTTGTATTTAACACTAAAAGTATTGTCAGACGAGTTCCTCTTCCTTTTAGTTCGTCTCACGCCAGTGTTGGGGGAAATAAAAAAAAAGTTACTCTTCATGGTTGGTGTAACTAGACCTGTTTTTATCTTGATTACATGTATTTTGTTGAAAAGGAATGAAAGATAAGGAGACTTTGTCTTTCTATTCTTTTATTGAAGACATTGTATGTGAAGATAAAAACCTCATATGCTTTCTTTCCTTAGCACATTTTATTGTGAATAAAAAATTATGTGACATATTTATGTAGCATGAATGACATACTGTAGCAAAATTCTCCTTGATTGTATGCCATCTATCTACTGTATTACCTGTCGGTAATTACATAGGAAAGTATAAAATCTAATGAGCTTTTTTCTTGTTAAAATGTCATCTTCATCTCTCTTTCTTCATCACTCCTCTTGATTCTTGGAATGGATCTTACAGTTGCTGTATGTTGAACACTTGACAAATAGTCTCCTAAATCCAGATTCACCTTTCCACTGCCCATCAGTCATTTTCACCAGTGAGTTTTATAGAAACTACAAACACTCTGTACTTAGAACTAAATTAAACACCTTCCACTTACAAACCGCCCCTACCCTTACCCTGTGTTGAGTTCAACTCCTTTCTCTCCCTCATCCCAACTCACTGGTTGCTTAAAACATCTTAGAAGTGACTGTTAAGAGTTATTAAGCTATTATTTTATATATGCACATATATTGTTGTATTTATTATAATTGAAATATAGTAATATATTATTATTATATACATGATATGTTTTGTAAACACACACACACACACACACACACACACACACACTCACTTCTCTCCATACTCACTGCTATTATTTAGTTTAGGCCATCAATTTTCCTCAGGTAGGCAAATTTTAAGAACTCTCTCAAAAAGATCTAAGTTTGATTACAAGCTCTTCTTCTTGTTTATTTTTAAAAACAAAACAAAAATCTTTGGCCTGATGCCCTGTCTGCAAAATAGAGATAAAATATCAACTTTGTGAAAATTTACTGAAAGTAACTTTTACTGTACTTTGCATTTAGGAAGAGCTCAACAATTGTGATATAATTATATATATGCAGATATAATTATTGCTATAGTAATATTTTTATTAAATTATGTCTTATTTTAACTTCATAAAATGAACTTGTATTACTTTTTGTAAAAACAATAATCTTTTAAAATTTCTAATTAAATCAATCAAAAGTACTTGCTTCCACATTTGCTAAAATTATGAGTTCTTAATCACAAGAGAAAGAACAGGCCACTAGTAAAATACTTGTTTCCTGAAATAATCATTACATTACATTAAGTTTTCTCTCTTTAATGTTCACATTAATTTTTGTTTTCTTCTGAAAATATAACTATCAACACGCCCACAATGGTCAACTACTTGGTAAAATATTAAACAATGAGTGTCACACAGTCTCTGTTATCCTAGGTGGATATTATTGAACATACTGTTATTCCCTAGCATTCAAGATAGCATTGTACTGGGCACTAAACGTGTTATAATGGCTCTTCATGATGTCTGTAGTAAACAAGCTAAGGAAACAGAATGTCCTAGAGTGGACCAGCACAGTGTCACAGCTAAAAGTTCTGACTTTGGACTCTCTAGGTTCAAAATCACAGTTTTACCAAATGGGTGACTCTAGACAAGTTAATCAACCTTAATTTGTGCATATATAAAATGGGGATAACACTCCCTGATGACATGGTTGTTGTGAATATAAACAATCAATAAATACTAAATAATTTTATCACACTTGGGAGATATATAGAGGACACCTACATGTTAAAGACTGTGAATTCCTACAGTAAAAGAAGACATTCAAATTGTTCACATCAGTATTTCCTCTAATTGCTTCATTACCCTTTTCAGCAATACCTTTAAGTGTGCCAGGTAATTAATGTTCCATGGATTAAAATGTAAAAGTTGAAGGGGCGTCTGGATGGTTCTGTCAGTTGAGCAACTGACTATTGATTTCAGCTCAGGTTATGATCTCAGGGTTGATGGAATTGAGTCCCTTGTGGGGTTCTGTGCTGTCAGTGCAGAGCCTGCTTGGGATGCTCCCTCTCCCCCTCTCTCTGCCCATCCCCCCTTGTGCATGCACTCTGTCTCTCTCTCTCTCAAAATAAATAAACTTTTTTTTTAAATGCAAAAGTTGCTGTGTAAGAAGGATAAGATTTGGGGTCCAGAAAGACTGGATATCCTAGAAGGACTACTTGTACCTTTCAACAAGTTGTGCTGTTGCTACATATTGAATACAATAATAACTCACAAAAATGATCTCTGTTTTAAATGCTGAAATATGTACAACATTCAGCACAGAACCTGCTACATAGTACCAGTTAATGTTGTTTTCCTTCCATCTTTTCTGTTTCCATTCAATCTTCAAGAAGTATTCTAGGAGAAACCAGAGCCAACTTGTAGGAATGGAGTAGAAAGGGTTCAAGCATTTTATAAATTAGACTGCCTTCAAGGGTTGCTTCCAACCCTGGCATGCTGTGACCCTATGATTCTAATTCCAGAAGTAAGTAGGTGGGGAAGAGTGGTCCATGGGTCCCCACACGGAAAGCTAAACCAGTGCTACAGTTTTTATGCAAACCTATGCATGTCTTGGGTTTTGATAATCTCTAATTCTTATCTTGCTGATCTTATCCATTATTCCCTCTTTCAAGAGGGGAGAAACATCTAGGATTCTCTGATTCTTGCCCTCAGAGTAACACGGTTATGGCCAAGAGCACTTTGTTGACCATAGGTTACTAGAGAGATAAGCAAGCCTATAGAGGACAATTTTTTCCTTTCTAGCCCTTGAATGTTCTTTCTTCCAGAACAGTAGAGTCCCAGAATCTTGCAAGAAATTAACACTTGAAACAAGTCTTAGCAACTGTCTCCCGGCTCCTGGCACTTCTTTGGGCTTCTCTCTTGCTACCGATTTCATCTTTCTAGGCCAGCTTTTCCTCACAGTTGGGATGTGAAGAGGTGAGATTCAGAATGAGCTTAAGAGAGATGCAAAGAAGTCCTTTTGAAAAAATTTGGTTTTACCTAAAAGGCATCTCTACCAAAGCAAGTAGAAAATTCCACATGGTTAAGCCTAGCCTTTTAAGAAACTAAATTGGGGTTTGGATTAGTTTCCTATCTAGTGATAGAGCATTAAATTTTAATTCTTGTCTGGCTTCATCTCGTGTATGTATATTTTGAGTTTGGGACTGCACATCGTTGTATATGGTTAGTCAAAGACAGGGAGCTGACGCTCGGGTGTCATCTGTATCTCAGGATCTGTGTCCCTGTCTCTAGTTTCCAATATACTTTTACTGAGACAAAGGAGTTCCAATAGGTACCAAAGCTCACTAATAACACTGTATGGCTCTGATGAGAAGGGTGCCCTCTTGCTTTCTCAATTCAGGAAAATAAAATCAGAAACAGGAAAATGGAGACAATGATGGTCAAATTTCAAAATTCTTAGGTTTAATTCTAGTGCTAGATTCGCATTTCCCTGAAACCATTTGCATGCCAGCTCTTCAGTGAAATATCTAACACAAGGCTTTAGAGAACAGATGCAAAAGAGATTAGACTTTGCCTTAAAACAACTTGCCATTTGCATTTGGGGATTGAAAAAGGGTAGGATTAACTTGTGGTGTTGACCCATATAATACTCATTTGGTTTCTCCTGAGATTTATTTCCATTTACTCTGCTTTAGTGCAATCCTTACTATTTCGATAAATGGTTAATCTTATTTTCTGTGAGGGGGAGTCCCATTTGAAGCACTCTGTCATCCATCTGCCAACAATAATGCTTAAATAATGCAAACACTGGCATTTATCATTACAAAGTCCTCCATAGACTGATTAATTTCAGAATTGTATTTTATGAGTTCTCTCTATTCCATACTTGTACGGGTTCGTTTTAATAACTCATGGTCCAGATTCTCACTGCAAATTCAGTGAAATTATTTCAGATGTGCGGATTCATATGTATGACAATGGAATAGGAACAATGCTAAACAAAATAGGAATTATAGTTGATCATTATTTTATAACCACATCACTGAAGATTTCAATGAGGGAAAAGGAATAATCGAGGGTGGACGAGGAGCTATGCCCCATGAATATCACTTCTTGAAAATAAGCATAAATGTAGAGTTTCCAGTTGTAATACAATTAATTACACTACAGCTAAGTTAATAGACCATATTTTCATTAATTTGGCCTCCTTGCTCTGCTCCAGCAAGTTATTGAAACTATTACTTTATATCACTGATACTCATTTTCCTCAGCTGTAAAATGAGGAATTGACTCATATGATCCACAAGGTCCCTTTTAGATCTGTAAGTGTGATCCTGAACCTACATTTTGCCACATAATTTGATACAAACCATAACATTATTGTGAGCAGTTATAATTAATATTTCTAGATTATCATTTGTTTTCTCTAATGTTGACTTTTCCAGCATCTATAATTACTGTCAACATGCATAACGTCATTACTGCCATCCTCGCACTGATATTCTTTTATGGTGAAAAGTAAAAGCCTGGCCACAGGGAAGTTCTCCAGCTCTTGCCAACTAGCTCGCTGGCTCTTACCTACTCACTCCTGATTTTTTGCCCGTGTTGTTCCCTCTTCCTGGGTCACGCCTGCTCAGGATCCTCCTGAGCAAGCTCCCACTTATTCTGGCTAGCTCTAACTCATGCTCTGTGATTCAAGTCTGCTCCTCTAGCGGTCTGAACTTAGTTCTATTGTTGCACAACACACTGTAAATGTCTATTTATGTCTCTGTCCCCTGTGACACTGTCAATTTCATGAGGGTGAAGACTAAATTCTTTCTTGACCTCATACCTGCCCATGTTCAGAGCAGTGACTGAAACCACATCCTAGTAAGTGCTGCTAGATGCCTGGCACAGAAAGATGGACAGAAGGGAGTGGGTGCATATCAGGGTACAGAGAGGTAAAAAAGGAGAACAGAAAGACAAGGCTGGTTAAAGCACTTAAACACTGGATGCTCAGATATCTTCAGATGTATCTATCTGCTTTGAGAAATGGGTCATATACAACCACATCCAGGGTTTTTCATTCCCTGGGAGGCAGTTGGGGATTAGAACTCAGACCACATTACTAACTCTCATGCAGTTTTAAAGAAAACTAAAGCAAAAATAATTAAAAGCTGTCTTTTCCCACAAACTACTCAAACATTTAAATCTTCAAATTTCAGAGGAGTGGGGCCAGGGGTGGTAGGAGGGGAGAAAACTGTTTATTTGGGAACCATTTGCTAGCCTCTGAAAAAGATTTCAGAAGTGATAGTTTTTTTTAAATGAGGATACATCATTTTTTTTATAATCTCACTGATATGTTAATGGAAGTAAAAGAATCTAGTACAGAATCAAGTACAAAGCAGCCATCAAAATGTAAGTTTTCTGGAACTGAAACACAAAAGTTTGAATTGAGGCAAATATCCTAGAGTGATGTGTGAATGGGTGTGAATGTACGACAACCAAAGTGTGAAAGTTCTCCTTTTATTAAGGGGAAAGAGGTTGACAGCAAGTGGCATAATGGGGCTGAATGAGTGTGCCACAGATGAGTCAGAACAGGAATAAAGTGGACAAATATCAACTTGTTTGCAGTTTTAACAAGGGCCTGTTGGTTTATCTAAATATTCATCGGTGCAAAAACAAATAGATGCTGTGAGCAGAAATACGGTGCCCCCTCTCCCGCTGAGCATGCAAGCCTATTAACAGGAATAAAAGAGGGTAGGAAGTGTGAAGAAGATGCCAGGATGGGACTTCCGCCTTGCAAGCAGCCACCTGCCTGTAGTGAACAGCTATTCATGCTTACTGAGAGCTGAAAAAGTCTGATTTCATTGGGTTTTAATCTTGTCTGCCTCTGGCTATTTGAGGCAGATATATTAAAAATCTGGGCTGCTAAAGGCTGAAAATAGTGATTTGTTTCATAAGAAGGAACAGCAATCAACAAATATCTATTCTTTTCAGGTATTAGAAATAGCTTCTTAGGTTTCTCAAGTATCCTGAGGAAGTTGATGGAGAAAGCCTTAAAGTCTGGTCAGCTAACTGAATTCATTGAAAAGGGAGGATGGTAAATTTTAAATGAATGCATATAGTATGCAAATTTAATGATACAAATGTACAATTGGATAGCATTTTCATAATTGTATAGCATTTCCTAGAACTCAGTAACAGCAAGCACAGGTTTAAAGGGGAGAGTATTCTGCTAGCATCCCAAAGAATGGACTACCCATTATGAAGAATAAGGTGGTCAGGTAGGCCATGTTGACAATGAAACTTAAGTCACGTCTCAAAGGTTAAATCTTTCTGGCTCACTCAAAAATTCTGTGATAAATCCAGTCTTCCTGATCTTATTCTAGATATTTTACCAACAAGGGTCTCAGCCTACCCCTGCTTGTTTCATAAATTCTGTATATTCAGAGTCGATGCTTAGGGCAGTTACCGTTTTCCTCAACTTCTTTCTGAAACTGATGCCCAGTTTTCTGACAGAAAAAGATAGGGAGATAAAAAAAAATCTAGCAGTGATACTTCAAAATCTAGCCCATAATGAACTCCATGTGCTAAATAAAACTGAGATACAGTGAAAGTGGTTTCCTTGGTAACAATATCTACAGAAGTAATTTTCAAACTTGGTGAGCTCTTTGTGCACTTTTGCAGTAGATATTCAAGTGGCACAAGTAACAAAATCAAGAGTAAATGATGAGAGAAATAAGGGATGATTCAGCCTCTAAATGTGGACAGTTTGGTTAAACCAGAGCAAACTGGGAGTAGAATAACAGGTTATATGTTATAAAAAGCTGAAATGGAAAAGAAATGAATTATTTAGCTTGGTTCAAGGGAAGAGAGGTAGATATGAAATTCAGAAAAGTAAATTTTGTCTGTCAGGAGAAATATCCCAAAGAGAGAAAAAAAAATGAGTTAGTAGTTTGGTTACATATTCCAGAATTGCCTCTGAAAAGAAGTTAGGCAAAACTCTGTCCTTCAGGATATGGGAGAAGTGAATCACTACAAAACATTAAAGGCCATATTAGAGCAAGCCATACTATTCCAAAAGGGATGTGAAAATTTACTTCCTTCTAGTTTCTAACTGCTATGACTGTTTGGCTCACATGATCTGTAATAGTTATTTTTTTAATAGAAAAGGCAAAAAATAATTAACTGTAACCTAATCCATAGGATCTCTCTAAAGAGAAAGCAAATAACAGTGAGATGGTTTTCATTCTTAAAAAAAAAAAAAATGAGTAGGCTTCTGAAAACTCTTCAAACAAGGGCATATTTTCTGAGCATGTGAAAGTGAAGAGTCTAACTACAGTCCCAGGAGTGTTCCCGTTAGAGCCACAGGGCTCTAACACACTATTATGTGGTTTAAGGCTGACAACTCCAAGTTAAGCATTTCAACACATTAACGTCCCGGGGACCCTTGCTCCATGGAGAGAGTCTCCATTTACACTAACATCTGGTTCAACAGTAAACAGAGGGTCCTAAGGCAGGGTCGCTAATGCTCTCAGGGGAGGAGGACACGTCCATTCTTAATGCACCTTTAGTTCAATGGTCTCTCACTTTCCACTAAATATAGAAATACAATTTCTGATGACAGAAGAACCATCACTATAGATTAAATTACAGTTAACAGCTCATGTGTGTCAAGTGCCTGCAGTGCATTACCATCAATCTCCTCAACTATGCTATTTGCTCAATTTTACCAATCCCCAAACTGACTACAGCTCAAGAAATTGCATTTCTGTTTCTCACTAAGTAGCGGGGCTTGTTTGCCTAAATAATAAGACCCTAAACCAAGATTCAAACTCAATTATGCATATCTCCAGTGCTCTATTTTACTTTGCTACATTTCTTTTTTTTAAATACTTCTTTATTTGGGGGGAGAGCACAAGTGGGGGAGGGGCAGAAAGAGGGGGCAGAGGATCTGAAGAGGGCTCTGTGCTGACAGCCTCTGATGTGGGGCTCAAACTCAAGAACCGTGAGATCATGACCTGAGCTGATGTTGTACACTCAACTGACATAGCCACCCAAGTGCCCCTACTTTGCTCCACTTCTAAAATTATTTCTAAGTATTCAGGGCCTTGGACAACATCACCTCAATGTACACCTTTACTCTTTGTCTCTTATCACTCTCTATCATGTGCCCTACATTTAAGATGAAATGAACCTCTTACTATTCTACATGTATTTTCTGTACTTCCCTATATTTATCTTTGCACATGCTAACCATCCCCAAACCATTTCCCTGTGTCAAATCTTAACTGGTTTTTAAATTTTTTAATTATTACTTAATTTTGAGAGAGAGAGAGAGACCGAGTGTGAGCAGGGGAGGGCCAGAGGGAGAGGGAGACACGGAATCTGAAGCAGGCTCTAGGCTCTGAGCTGTCATCACAGAGCCTGATGCAGGGCTCAGACCCACAGACTGTGAGATCATGACCTGAGCTGAAATTGGTCACTCAACCTACTGAGCCACCCAGGTGCCCTTTAGCTGGTTTGTAAAATCTCACTTAAATACTTCTCTTCCATATCATCATCCCTAGTCCCTTATCAAGAAACATTTGTTTTTTAAAACTCCTTTTCTTTTACTGTCTTTTCTTGCATAATATTTCTTCTTGTTTTAATAATATTTATCACTCTTAATCTAAGCTATCTGTAGCTCTCTTATTTCTGTTACCAGTCTCTATTTTGGAGTGGTCTCCATGTCTAACTTAATTTACTTTCCAATCGAGCATCTTATACATTGCTTTTGCTGAAACCATTTTTGTTTAACGGTTTAATTAATAAGTAAATCCCAAATGATTCATTTAACATGAAGCAGTCTCTGGTCCTCATTATCAGAAGCATCATTGCAGAGGTGGCATGTGTAATATGAACTCCTTGAGTCGTACTTGAAAAATACACTTGGTTAATGGTTATATATGATTTTAGGGGACTTTTATTAAGAATTCCAAAGCTTTACATTTTTTCCCCAAAATTTCACACATTCCTTTCCTTTGAAACAGTGTAACATCTTAAGATGGTCAAGAAGTTGGAAACTGTCAGAAACAGTGACATCTTGTGGTCCAATGAAGGGGTTGTTCTAGAAAAGCAGATGGAAAGATAGCACAGATGGCAGAAGACCATCTCATATTGAAATTCCCTTAACAGAAAGTTAAGTAAACATCTAAGGAATTAAAGTAATATTAAGTTAATGATACAATAATATATAATATTTATTGACTTCATGCTCTATACCAGACACTGTTTTAATACCTTTATGTGTCTCAATGAATTAATTTTCACAAAATGCTCTAAGTTGGTTACTATTGTTATTATAATTTGCAGATTAGAAAACAGAGATATGCCCAAAATCAGTGAGTTATTGGAGCAGTGGTGATTTGTGTCCCCGCAGTCTGACTCCCAGGTCACTATTTTATTCTACATTTGCTGTAACTTCAGGTGAAGACACAGACATTGTAATATTGGCCTAGCATTAAATCACTAATTATGTAAAACCAGAATTCAAAAGTACACATTTTCCTGGTTATTCTTGAACGGTCTAGATTCCTAGAATGTCCTTTATTGATCCTTAGTTGGAAGTGCTCTAGAATCCCTGGAATTAGACAATCACTCTACATTCAGGATCTAGGAAGATAGTATTTGTTGACTCAGCCAAAAGACAACTGTTCTTCTGGATAATTGTTTCACTTTAGTGGATCTCTTTGATGGTATTATTTGGAATTTCTCAGTGGGTAATCTTCAGAAAAAAATAACATGTTAGAGCTGAAAAGGGCTTAAGAATATGTGTATTTCATGCAGCCTCTTTATTCTATAGACTAGAAAACTGGAAAACTAAGTAACTTGCCACAATATATAATTTTAATTAAGATGTGCCCCAATTGGGGGTGCATTGTTAGAAAATACATTTAAATTTTAAATATTTCTTTTAAGGTTTATTTATTTTTGAGAGAGCCCAAGGGGATGGGGGCGAAGACCAGAGAGAGCAGAATAGAAGATCCAAAGCAGGCTCTGTGCTGACAGGCTGACAGCAATAAACCTGATGTGGGGCTCAAACTGACTAACCCTGAGATTATGACCTAGGCTGAAGTTGGATGTTCAACCAACTCAGCCACTCAGATGCCCCTAAATGGATTTTTATTGTCCATTTTTACTCTTTTGACAAATATTCCCTGAAAATTTCCTATAGGCTGGATGCTGCAATATTTTCTAGAGATGCAATAATAAAATACAATCTCTGTGCTAAAAAAGTGCTTACAGGCTAGTGGGAGAGACAGATGAGTGTCTTAGTAATCACAATACACTGTGGTGAGAGTCGCAACAGGCAATCTAGATGCTTATAGCAGAATGACCTCATTCAGAGATTGAGTGAAGCAGGAAAGTCTTTCTAAAGAAAATAACATCTGAGCTAAAACGTGAAAGATGAGAAGGAATCAGCTAAATGAAGGGTACAACAGGGGAAGAAAATGGCTTTCCAAGGAGAGAAAAAAGAATGTGAAAAGCCATGGACTAAATTGAGAATGGTACATCTTGAGGGAATTTAGGGTAGTTTAAAGAGGTTAAACTGTAGTGATTGAGCAGAAAGTGGTGAGAGATGGATCTGGGGTCAGACTGTGATAAATTCACTGTGACAGTGATTTAAAAGACTCTTTATTGGAGAAAAGAAGACCATGCAATCCTGAAATGTCATTGAAGCAAAGTAGACAGATTTCAGAAATATTGAGGAGACAGAATTGGTAAGTCCAATTATTGACTGAAGATGAAGGAGTGTCACGTGATGATACCCAATTTTTGGCTTGGACTACTGGCAGACATTGCCATTCACTGAGCTAGGGAAAACAAAAGTAGTAATTACACTAAGGTTCTGGAGATTGGTAGGATTATGGGTTAGGGGTAGAGCTGAGCAGAACCACTAAGTAGATGTAGTTGAAGTGGTGGGAAGAGAAGATATTGCTTATGGCCTATCACTCAAGAAGAGCCCCAAAGAACACTAATTTTTCAAGGATTGGTAAAATGAGAGGAGCTATAGGGAGACGGAGAGAGTATCCAAAAAAGAATGATAATCCTTGAGCTTGTGCCAGAAACCAAGAGTAATAACATTTCTAGAAGAAGGGAGAAGACAAGAACAAGAACAAGGTAACACTAACAAATGTCTGGTGAAAGCTAACTGCTGGGAGCCACTTTTGAAATAAGGCAGATTTGCAAGGCCTGGTCTCCCACCATCAGTTGGGACTGGTGTCTTAACCCACTCAACCCTCACTTAATTTCTGCTTGAGCACTGACCCCCAAGGCTCCTGACTTGCCTCCTTATGCTAAAGATATGTGACTCGTACCTAGTGAAAAAACTTGTTATAGGAGTTTTTTCTTTTGTGATTATAGGAGCAAATGTTTTCCTTCCCCTCCGAAAACAGGCTATTGACCCCTGCTCACAAAAACCTAACTCTTGCCTTTGCTATGCTAAAAACATTGCTTTGTATTTGAATGCTGAAGACCCCTTCCTTTCCCAAACATCTAGTCACCTATTGATAAAGGTTATGCATGAATCTTCCACCTATCTATATTCTGGGAAATTTTTACATACTGCAGAATTTGTTATCATAAATTATTGTCTAAGGCAATTGCCACTTCTGTTTTGTACCCCATACATTTTTTCAATAAATAAAGCTGACTCTTGCGTAAGGATAGAGACACCTGCCTGGTGAGCAGAAAGGAGCCAAAGCTCTCTCACTCTCTTTCTTGGACACCTTTCATCCTTCAGGGAGCTCTGGACCTCTGGCAGCTAAATGCATGGCTGCAGCTCATACTAGCTCTATAAAATCAGGTCTATTATTATTTCCATGAAACAAATGAGGATAATAATGGTATCTAAATCATAGAATTGTGAGTTTATATTGCAAATGCTTTAATTCCTATAAGAAATGTTCCAGCGGAATGATTAGGGACAGAAACCAAGTTGCGGTGGATTGAGAAGTGTCAGGGAGGTGAGCAGTCAGTTAAAGCAGGAGATGGGAGATGTATTCAATGAAGATACTGGGATATGGGAACAGTGGCTTGCTTACTATGACAGGGAGACTCTGGGAAGGACAGTGAAGAGGCATAAAGGAGAGAGAGAAGAAGGCTGAAACCTGGAGGGAGAAATTAAAGCACACAAAAGGACTGAGACAGGGGAAGTGGTGGATAAATAATGATGCCCCAAGGTAATAGACATGAGGTACAGAGGTTTGAGGTCACAGTGGCTTATTAAAGCCATGAGTTCTGAGACTGATTGAGAACTAAGGACCACCCTGTGTCAACTGTGTTTCTAAGAGAGTTCCAGAACTGGTGAGCTGGTTAGTTAAGGATCAACTCACTTCATTGGCAGGACTCTCCTCACTTATTGCAAATAGTGCATGAATGGGTTCTGCTTCCTTCACTCTGTTACTAGACCAGAGGTGCAGCTTTGTGATTTTAAGTATGTCCCCTAGATACTTAGGCCTCTATTTTATTACCTTTAAAGAGAAAAGATAGGACCCTGCAAGGTATAAACAAAAACAACTTTTGGTATTTTAGCTTAAATGCTGTCTAGGGTCTCTTGGCTCTCTATGGCCTGTTTAAACTTAGCATGGCCTCTAAATGGTTGATCTTCTTTCCATGGGAAAGTCTAGAACTTGGCCTCTTATTTCTGGGAGTTCTCAGACACTTACTTCGTAGTTCTCTCTGACTCATATTTGTCCTTGGCACACGATGTCTCAGATCAACCCACATTAGATTAAGCACAAAGTCCAGGCTCAATATCTAATCTTACTCTCAAAAAATCACCCCAAGTATTTCATGAACTTAGTAATTTGATTCAGTAATATGAGGGAAGAAACAAAGACATCATGTGGAGGCTGCCCTTTTCCTGTCTCACCAACTTCCTTCCCAATTTTTTCAGCTTTTCCCTTCCTCCTCCCAGTATAGCAAGAAAACCATTCCTCTGGGCTTAAGCAAAAGAATTCAGTGCATATTAAAATCCTACAGGTTCAGCTTTGACATTGAGGCAAACTTAGCAAACCATCTTCTCAATTATATTGTGGTCTCCACAATAATTTCTATACTGAGAAAATACCTTTTCTCTACATCTTCACAGCTAGAAGTTTAACATTAAATATTAAGAATGTTAAATTGTCTTCAATTTTACCTTTGCCTGTCTTCTACCTTTAGAAATGCTAGGCCTCTATACATTCCCCCTGACCTTAATCAACTTTACCAATCCTGACCACATCTATTCTCCTATAGGATTCAACTTTCTATACCTAATGTTATTCCTCTTACATCCCTAGCCTGAGACATTCAACAGACCTGTTGACTGAAACAGTTCTCAATTCTCAAAGAGAAAAGTTGACTTTGGTTGACATAAGGAGGAAAGAAAAGATGTTGTTTCAGTTAAAGTGCCAGAGTGAAAAACCTAAGGGTCCAAAGTGTACCTAAAAGTATTAGTACTCCAGGGTAGTCAAGCTAAAAAAAAGATTGATTGGTCATAAAATGTATTAGTCATACAGAGAGCTATTGTGATTGACCTTGTCTTCTACTTAATAAATACAATATCTAGGTCCTGTAAAAATTAAATAAAAATAAGAAATAGAGAAAATACAAAATGGGTCATAAATTGCTTGCTGGACTTGCCTTCTCAATTCTGATTGTAACAGTATCTTAACCAAACAATAGACAAATCAGGTCTTTTGCTCTTTTCATTTTATCCTAGTAACATAAGCCAATTTTTATTTTCATAACATCAAAAATGCACACTTATGTAGTAATTTCTAACTTACAAAGTTCTGACCTACATTATTTTGCTTAAGATAATTGTGTGATTTCTAAATACATGAAGAAAGAAAATAAAGTTCAGAGAGGGCTAAATCTGACCCCAAATCTCTTTTCCATTTGCTGTTAATTTCAAAAGAATAGCTGATTAATATGAGGCATCTTTTCTCAGGGATAACATGTCTTTTTTTCATTGTCATATGTATTTGCCAACAGGGAGCAGGTTTAAATGAATAGAAATTTAAAAGTGGTACAGAAGTATAGATTATGTCTTTGAAAATTAGGCCTTTAAAGCCATGGAAATGAATCATAGAAAACAGTGTAAAAAAAAGTAGGAAGATAAAAAAATAATATCCAAAATAGCAGAACCTTATTCCATGAAAATTGAGACTGAGTGAGTCTATTTTTAAACAATGAGCCTCCTACTTATGAGCCTTAGGAACTTCATAATCACAGTGTGAAAGTCTGGAAATTTATTTCATGGTGAATTTATAAAAATTTTTGACAAAAATGAATGGCCATGTTGGTAAATTACATATATGAATGAATCAATATCATATTAATAACTAAGATAAAGAAGGCAACAACTAAGTTGAATCCTTCATGTGCAGTATAGCCCCTCATTTGATCCTTACGATACCCCTGGAGGGAAGAGTGTTAGTCCCCTTCTGCAGATAAGGTAACCAAGGCTCCTAGCAGATGTCCCCAGTAATTGCACCATCACTGCATGAATAAGATTTTTTAAACAGGTCTTCTCACTACTCATTCTGCCACCCTACACTGCCTCCAAACATACAAAATTAAATGAAAAATTCAGCATGCATCTGGAGAACATTAACAAACTTCCAAAGGCCAGGTAAAGGATTTGGCTAAGATGCTTCTTTACTAGGAAACCACTGCACACTTTGAGTCAATTACAGGCTTGCTTATTTGTATCATAGACATTTATTATAGTTAGTAAGTTGACAGAAGATACTTAAGATGCCTGACCAAAAAAAAAAATCACATTATCAGTATTATATACGCTATGCTTCAATTTAGGGGGAGAAAACCAACATGAAAAGCCATTATCAAAATGTGAGCCGGGGATACTAACATACAACTGAAGCAACAGATAGAGATACATGAAATAAAGCAAACTGAAAACAAAATGTCAGAATTTCCAACTAAAGAAGATGTGGAGACCCAAAACAACTATAGTTCATATATGTAACCTGCATAACTTGGGCATGTATGCCTGCCTCCGAGTGCGGGAAGAACTGAGGGGTAAAACTTATGTTAGCTTAATCATCATATAAGCCCAGAGAGATGCAGTAGGAGCCCTGCATCTCTCACTAAGGAGAAGACTAGCCAGGTGTGCCTCTCTGCTAGCAATTTCATAACAATTTGATCAGGAAAGAAGATCTGAGAAAAAGAAAGCCAATATTTGCAGAAAGAAGCCACAGCAGCTTTGCTGGGATTAAATTAGGATACTTGTTTTTACCCTGCACTAGGCCTGACTGTGAGTCTACGGTGGGTATGTGAGCTCAATCACCACCAGTATGTGTGCAGAATATGTCCTGGGTGGCTCCACGTGGTACATTCCATGGAGTTCTGTGAGGTTCTAGATATCTTGCTTCTACATGCTGTTTCTTTTACCTAGAACAATCTTTGATCCCTCTTCTACATCCAACAGCTTCACCTGGCTGATTTACCACTTAGATCTTAGTTTATGCATCGTTTATTGCCCAGGCTGGGTTAGATCATCCACCATGTGAGCCCATGTTGTTCTGTAGTTACTCTGATTATAGCATGCATCACACTATATTTTGGTTTCCCATTGCCTTCATTTTCTGAGAAAATATGATTTGAACACTTGTAATGTAAAGGGGATTGTTTTTCTAGATAAGGATGAAATCAGGATGAGCAGAGGGGAAACATGGAGAGGAACAGAAAATAATCCACATACAATATTCAATCGAAGAATGTGTAAAATGCTATCGATGAAATTTTTGGGGCATAATTAACCATTAGGAGTCGTTTCCCTTGGAGGTAATTTTTGATGACTGAAAAGGAGTTTGCTAGATACAAGAATAGAAGAGGTGTAAAGAAAGCATCACAGGTCTAGGTGTATGAATAAGCATGGTGTGCAGAGATAGCACAAAGAGAAAGAGAAGTACCTGAACAGGCTCTGGGATAGGACCAAATATAGTACCTGGAACCTGAAAGAGCTATACATTCTTACTTATCTATTTTGTTTACTTTTTACTCTCAGTAAAATCATGTATAGCAGACATAACACATTGTTATTTCATGAACACATAAATAAATGAATGAGTTAGCAAGTGCATGCCTGAGAAAAGAAGCAGCATTTACAGCCAAAGTTTCCTATGACGACTAAAAAATGAGAGATTATTTGACTGGTGCTATTGTCATTAGATAGTAAAAGCATCCAACAACTAAAGATATCTCTCTAGATGTGACATGTCTATGAATGTACTGTCACTTTATATTGTAGATCTCTATTTATGCTTTGTTTCATCTTCTAGACCGTATGTTCTTTGAGAGATAATATCTTTTATTGTTTATTTTTGTATTTCCACTAACTAATACCTAGACACATAGGGCTCAAGCACTTACTGAGTTGAACAATATACTCTTTGAGGGCAAAGGCCACTCTTCTTTTGATACGACATTTAGAAAAATGCCTTACATATATTGGGTAATCAATAGATATTTGATGAATTAACTTGAAGCTCTTGATTTTACTATATTTACAAATTTTCTATTTCTCTTTTCTCTTCACACTGTGGAACCCAAACTAAGGTTACTATAAAGCATCAATGGTTCTATCCTTTCACTAATACTTCATCTACATTACCGAGGGACCATGCTCTCCATTGATTTGGAGTATTAGTTGTTACCAACAGACAGATAACTGATCCCAAACTTCTGCTCCCAAGAAGGCTTTAGCGCCTTTCCTAATGGGAGCTGTGTTCTTACAGATTGCTATGAGGTCAAAGATCATTTTCTCACTGCAAATGCTGATCATATAAGAAAGATCTCACCATATTATGCTAAC
>NC_043700.1:113635108-113644017 GCF_006229205.1 Suricata suricatta
CAGAAAAGCAAAGTAAAAAATCAAAACACCAACTTCTGTTTCATGTAATTAGACTTATACAGAAATTAGAAGGTTAAGTAACAACTAGTTAATCACCTAATTTCACAGCTATCTGAAGTGGCGATCGTTATATAGCAGCTTATCTATGATACATTCAAGATACATGATACAATATATTACTTGTTCATAGGCTACAACATATTATGCTAACATTAAAGGCATTACATGCAATGTGCCTCTCTCACACAAAAACATGCCCACACACAGAATTTTTCTTCAAGTTACCACATGCATGTCCTTCATCCACATATTATTAAAATTATGTTTTATATTACGTTATATATTATTACATATGATATACATAATATTATATTACAATACAATATCGCTGTGTCCCAATAGGTCACAAGACCATTGGGCAAAATGAATTATTAAATCATAGAAACATAATAATATATGTGAAATCAGATTCATTCAAAAGCCAAAGCTTTATGTGTTCTGCACCAAAGTTAAAAAAAAAAAACTCAGTACTTTGTCAATATAGAAACTAAAAAGTATTCTGAGTTCTTAGTTTAAAAAGATGGAAATTGACTATCATAAAGAAGACGAATTTTTGACAGGACAACTTTCTAAAACCATTTACATGGCTAGAGAATCAGGCTCAGAAAATATGTGGGAAATGAAGGCTAGGGAGGAAGAGTGGGGAACAATAGCCAACTTCCTACCAGGGGAACAGAACTGGGAGAACACTGGTGTCCCGCTGCTGCTCCATGACCAGCACTGTGCTACGTGCACAAATACGCCCCTCTGAACAAGACACCAAAGCAGACACAGGCCAAGAAGCCAAACAAGCAAATTTTATAAAACAAAACGAAAATAAAGTCTACTCCACCTCTAATTAGGAAATCATATTGGCCCCCATCACACGGCCTCTAAAATTTCAACCAAGATTTGTTCCAATGCTAACCCCAGGCCAGAAGAAAAATATATACAGAAACATACCAGAATAATTAAATTCAATGAATAACTATTATTCTTAGCAAAGAATACTAGCATAAAAATACTTAAGATATACACTTAGACCTTATATCAAAATAAAATATTATAGTATACAAAAAGTAATTTTAAAAAGATGTTGAGAAAATGGGGTGAAGTAGATTTCAACTTGTTTTTATAAGCACTCTACAAATAGTTTTACCTGAAATCTTGGTGTGTTTTAAAGCATGGATAATTTTTCTAATACGAAATACTTCATCTCAATTGTTCTCTTTTGCCTGATCTTGTTGTGTTCTCTTTGTTTTTATCTGTAGTACCTCTATTTTACTGGGTAGGTCAAGTTCTGTTGCAGTTACATATAATTCCTAATTTCAGTGCTATTCTATAATGAAATTTTAGTTTTTCACACAAAACACACACACACACACACACACACACACACACACACACTCATCTACAGATCTGGAAAACTCCCAAGGCAGCTTGTTTCAGATTTTTGGGCTGCACTAGACTGGAAGTAGCTACAAATCATACTAGGCTTCTATGAACCCCAGGACAGGGGAGAAGCTCAAAGACCAAAACACCAGCCATCAAATGCTTCTGCCTGGAAATGACACATATCACTCCTGTTCACATTTCACTGGCCAAAGCAAGTCTTCCTGTCTGGCATAAATTGAAGAGGGTTAGGAAGTGATGTCTTCTATAACCAGGAAATAAGAGAGATCAACATTGCAGAATGTCTACACACCATTAAATACTGAATAGTCGATGTACTAGATTTTTTAAAAGATGTGGAAAATGCAGATTTAAAAAATGGGATGTCACTAAACTTGCCTGCACTGAAAATACTTAGGTTTTTAAAATTTCTTGATAGTCTTTGATCATATACATTAAAAAGTTTTTAGTAAAGTTTTAAGAGTAGAAAGTTTCTGCTCATTTACAATTGAGTTTCCATGAAAATTGTATTCATTTCTTCTACTTTAATCAGGGTTAGGGGCACCTGAGTGGCTCAGTCGGCTAAGCATAGTACTCTTGATTTTGGCTTAGGACATGATCTTACAGTTTGTGGGATTGAGCCCCACATCATGCTCTGCTCTGATGGCATGGAATCTGTTTGGAATTCTCTCTCTCCCTTTCGGTCTGCCCCTCCCCTGCTTGAGCTCTCTCTCTCTCAAAATAAATAAATAAAATCTTTTAAAAAATCATTGTTCCTTCCTACATGTTGCTATCTGTGCTATTGCTTCTATAACAAATATCTATAGAACATCTCCCACACACATTAAATTCTTTTTTTCTTTTATAGTTTATTTTCAAATTTGTTTCCATATAACACCCAGTGCTCATCCCAAGTGCCCTCATTCATGCCCATCACTCCTTTCCACCTCTCCCTCACCCGCATCAACCCTCAGTTTGTTCTCAGTATTTAAGATCTCTCATGGTTTGCCTCCCTCCCTTTCCTTAACTATGTTTCTCCCTTCCCCTCCCCATGGTTCTCTGTTAAGTTTCTCCTATTCCACAAAGCAGTGAAAACATATGGTATCTGTCCTTCTCTACCTGACTTATTTCACTTAGCATAACACCCTTGAGTTCCATCCACATTGCTACAGATGGCCATATTTCATTCTTTATCATTGCCATGTAATACTCCATTGTATATGTATACCACATCTTCTTGATCCATTCATCAGGTGATGGACGTTTAGGCTCTTTTCATGACTTCACTATTGTTGAAAGTGCTGCTGTGAACATTGAGGTACATGTGCCCCTATGCATCAGCACTTCTATACCCCTTGAGTAGGTCCCCAGCAGGCTATTACTGGGTCATAGGGGAGGGCTATTGTTAGTTTATTACATATTTTTTAATTTTTACCATCTTTTAATAGTTTATTGTTAATTTTTTGAGGAACCTCCACACTGTTTTCCAGAGACGCTGCACCAGTTTCCATTCCCACCAACAGTGTAAGAGGGTGCCCGTATCTCCAGACCCTCGCCAGCATCCATAGTCTCCTCATCTGTTCATTTTAGCCACTCTCACTAGCGTGAGGGCACACACATTAAAATATTTACACGCAAACTAATCAAACCAAGACAAGAAACAAAATATACTTATTTTAAGCTGTTTACTTTATTTATTTTATTTGTTGGAGGCTTAGGAGTGGTCTAAATTTATTGTTTTTACTGTGTTCAACATGCTAAATGTTATTAGTTCAACAGTTCAATACATTTTAGTGACTACTTAGTACATAATGTTTTTTAGTAAGTGTTTAATTTTGCACTAGAGATCTTAGGATATGAAAGCTGCACTATTGCACAATAAAGATGCACATCAAAAAGCTGCCTCTATGCAGTTCCAGTAGTACCCATGCCTTAACTCAAAAAGAAAACAAACAAGTAGTCTGTGTGTGTTGCAGAAAAGACATAATCACTTAAATAAGTGGGGAATTAATAAAAAGAACAAATGAAAAACCACCTCAAAACTATTGTTACAAAGGGAATGATTCAATTTAAATACCTTCTCTATGAAATTTTTATTTTTATTTATTTTTAAAAAATTTTTTAATGTTTTATTTATTTTTGATACAGAGAGAGACAGAGCATGAGAGGGGGAGGGGCAGAGGGAGAAGGAGACACAGAACCAGAAGCAGGCTCCAACCTCTGAGCTAGCGATCAGCACAGAGCCTGATGCGGGACTAGAACCCACGAACGTGAGATCTGACCTGAGCCGAAGTCGGAGGCTTAACTGACTGAGCCACCTAGGTGCCCCGAAATTTTTATTTTTTAATGTGAAGAAATACACAATATTAAAATTAATTGTCAAGGAGCTTTCTTTTCAAGTTAAATATGTAGCTATACATCTAGAAACAACTCATTACAAAGTATCTAAAATTGGGGTAGAAAATATTTAAAAACTATTTTAAAAGCAACTTCATTTGCTTTTACAACACCAAAGACTTAATCACCCATTTCCTACATAAAAGGTAGTTACTTTTTTGCATGGACCTCAAGTATATTGTAGTATAGAGGTGGAATTTAAGGAAAGGTATTAAGCAGGCTGTGTTGTAGCTTATGGGCAAGTAATAAATTGTATCATTTATCTTGAGTGTATCATAGATAAGCTGCTATATAATGATTGCCACTTCAGATAGCTGTGAAATTAGGTGATTAACTAGTTGTTACTTAACCTTCTAATTTCTGTATCAGTCTAATTACCTGAAATAGAAGTTGGTGTTTTGATTTTTTACTTTGCTTTTCTGTTTGGAGTGTCATTGTAACTACTGTATTGTAAATGATGGAAAATAATTGCATATGTTAAAAAAATAAATTGTGTTATATTAAAAAAACTATTTTAGTACATACTTGGACTATATATGTAAAAGAAAATGAGGAAAATTTTTTCAAAGGTTAAAACTGAAGCAGTGTTATGATTCTAGAGAGGAACTCAAAGAGGCCCTACAGTCAGCAGCTTCCATGAGATATCTACCAATATTCAGTGATATAGAGTTGTAATTTCAAAAACCACATATGAGATAAGAGGACATTTGGATAGCTATTGTCCTAGAAACCCACCCGCAAATCAAAAAGCCATAATGTACTACATCCTCTATGAAATGAACTAGACACAAACCGCTCCACAATAGAACTCAGCAAGGAAACTCGTCCAGAGTAATTTGGTCTCTGGGGGTGTGAGGTGAAGAGATGGGATTGGAATAGTTAAAATATTCTGTAAAGCTTTACTTTTTGCCAGCCATACAGAATCTCTTCTATAATTGGACCACCTTGATTTCTTTCTTTGGCCATTTTTCATCATGCAGTTATTGTAATTTCAGACCTGCAATCACGACATTATGACTGATGCCTACTTATAAATTCTAAATAAACAAATAAACAAATAAATTTAAAAAACTTAAAAATGAGCTATTAAAATCATGAAAAGACATGGAGAAAACTAAAATGCATATTAATAAAAGAAGAAAGCCAATTTGAAATGCTACACACTGTATGATTTTAACTATATGACATTCTGGAAAAGGTAAAACTATAAAGACAGCAAAAGATCTGTAATTAGCAGGGCTTAGAGAAGATGGAGGGAAGAAGGGCAGACCACAGAGAATTTTTAGGGCCATGAAAATACATTGTATGATACTGTAACACGGAATGAAAATCATTATATATTTGTCCATACCCATAGAATGCACAATGCCAAAAGTAAATCCTAATGTGAACTATGGCCTTTGTGTGATTATGATATGTCAAAGTAAATACATAGTAACAAATACACCATTGTGGTGCAGAATGTAGATAACGGAGGGAGATTGTGTGTGTGTGTGTGTGTGTGTGTGTGTGTGTGTGTGTGTGCAGGGCATATAAGGGAAATCTCTGTATCTTCCATTCAATTTACCGTGAACCTACAACAGCTCTAAAAGACAAAGTCTATTTTGTTTTGTTTTTTAAATTATTGAATGGGATAATTTATTGAAACAAATATGTGTAATTGGTAAATTTCTTTGAATATGTGTTTTATATCAATGAGACTCTTAAGTGTCAGGTTAAATATAACTGAAAATAAGAAGGAAAGAAGATATTGGACTTGAAGAAATAACTCAGAATTTAAAAACAGAGAAGCAAAACAATAGTGAGTATGAAGGAGGGGTTAGGTGATGTGGGGAAAGTGTAGTAAATGGTGTAATAAATCTCTGTCTCAGGTTCTGGAAAATGGTGAGGCAGAAAATGGTAACTTTTGAGAAAAGAATATCTGATAATTTTCCTTAATTGATTAAATAATAAGTTTTTAAGTTTAGAAAGCCTACCTAATGCCTAGCAATATAAATACATTTTAAAGTCATTTTCATTTAGACATAATGCAGCATGACTGCAGAACACAAATGCAAAGAGAAGGTTTTATAAGCAGGTACAGAAAGGTACACCTGGGTGACTCAGTTGGTGAAGTGTCTGACTTCAGCTCAGGTCATGATCTTGTGGCTCATGAGCCCGCGTTGGGCTCTTGCTGACAGCTCATAGCCTGGAGCCTGCTTAGAATTCTGTGTCTCCCTCTTTGTATCTGCCCTTCATCCTCTCATTCTCTCTCTCTTTCTCTTTCAAAAATAAATAAAAACATTAAAAAATATATAAGCAAGTAAAGAGAGAGAAAGTTTACTTAAAACCACAGTTCCAGCAGTAGTTGATTTATTAACTTTCTGAAAACCAGAAAACAATAAAAAAATTGTTTTGTTTTGTGCTGAGAAAAAAATACCCTGCCAACCAAAGACATATGTAAACAATACAAAATCTGAGAGTTTATCACCAGAAGCTTTTCTAAAGTAACTTCTCAGATATACTTCAGGAAGAAAAAATATGATCCTAGGGCATAAGCTTGTAATTCACATTAGAATGGAGAATTAAGAAAGTACAGAGTAGCTAAATCTAATGAAGTGTTCACAGTATAAAACAATAATAATAAAGTAAAATGTGTGGATATTAAAAAAAGACAGGATTGAATCTGAAGCCTATAAATCTGCATAAGTTGGGTATAGTGAAATCATCCTAATGAAAAAGAATGAATAGGCTAAATTTGGACTTCATATTGAATAAAGTTTAACGTGAGCATCATAATTCTTATAACCCATAAAAAATTAAGATACTGTATAACTTTCAAACAAATAGAAGATGAAAAATGTAACAATGAAGGAAAATATCAGTTAATACAAAATAAACTATAAGAGAAAAGTGGAAAAAATAAGGCAAACAATAAAAATATAAAGTATAAAATGAGATGATAGAAATAAGTCCAAACATATCAGAGATCACAATTAAATGCGAATGACTTGGGGCGCCTAGGTGGCTCAGTTGGTTAAGCATCTGACTTCCTCTCAGGTCATGATCTCATAGTTTGTGGGTTCAAGTCTCGCATCGGGCTCTGTGCTGCCAATTCAGCGCCTAGAGCCTGTCTTTAGATTCTGTGTCTCCCTCTCTCTCTGACCCTCCCCTGCTCACACTGTCTCTCTCTCTCAAAAATAAAATAAAACATTAAAAAATAAAGAAAATAAATATGAATGGCTTGAATATTTCCAATAAGGATCTAAGAGTCTCAGGCATTTATACCAACTGTAAATATCAGATAAATTATTTTTATAGTAGACATATATGAAACAACTCTTGGGAGATATCAATGAGAGAAAAAATATAAAATACATAAAATAAATTACAAAATCAAATCAATAAAGATAAAATTGTTTTGGAGGGAACATTATGTTGCTAAAAATAAAATTTGGTGAATAAATTGAGAATATAATTGCAAATGTAGCAGAGATTTAAAAAAATATTTTAAGTCAATTGATTTGATAATCAGCACGATTTGGACACATGCCTAAAATATGATTTAATAAAAACTAAACAGAAAACTCAAGTAATACTAAACCCTTTAAAGATATAGAATAAATATTTTAAAATATTTTCATAAAGGAAACAGCGGGTTCAAATAACATTTGCAAATGTAGTCTACCACACATTTAAGAAACAAATAATTCTATTTTACACCAACTATTCTTGGAACTAGAAAGAGAGAAAACACCTACTTTTTTGGTTAGGCTAACACACCTGTGTTCAAAAACTAGAGGAGAGTATAAACCAGAAAAAATACAAATATAGCTACATGGCTACTATATACCTCTAAACTAGCTACCTATTGAGAGAGAGATAATGTCGTGATCAAACTAAATTTATTCCAAGAATGAAAGGCTGAGTTAATATCATTAAAAAAAATCTATTCATGTAATTCACCTCATTAACAAATTAAAGGAGAAAACGTATATCATCACCTCAGCAGATTAAGTAAAAGCATTTAAAGAATTCATCAACCATGTAGGGAGCCTTGAATAGAGGTGAACTTGCCTCATGTGATAGAAATACAAAACCAAAACACCTACAGCAAACATATTAAATGGTGAAAGATTAAAATCATCTCCTTTAAATCTATGAGTGAGGAAGAAGTTCACTCTTACCACTGTTCTGCATTGTACTGAAGGTCTCCTTGAGGGAAATAAACTAGGCAAAAGAAAAAAGAAATAAACATTATCAATATGGGCAAGGAATAAACAATCTAATCACTAATCCCAGATGATATGATTTTCTACCTAGAAAACTCAAAATATTATGTAGATCAATTATTAGCAGTAATCATGGATTTAAACATGGGTGCTGGATTAAAAAATCAATTATACACAATTCAATTGCATTTTTATATAATAGATACAAACATTTTTAAAATGTAGTTTTTAAAAGATACCTTGTAAAATAGTGACAAAATACAATGCTTCTTTAAACAATGTCCAAGATCTGATGATATGAACTTTACTAAGAGGCATTAAATAAAACATATATAAACAAAAATAAATTTCTGAATGATAAAATGATGTTGCAAACCTGTCCAATATTTCCAAGTATATCTATAGGCATATTTTGAATCTGGATTTTCAAGGAATTTAACAAGCTTATTATTTTAAATTCATTGGATAAACAAGGGATGAAATATAGCTAATATATCCTGAAATAATAAGAAGAGAGGACTTATCCTACCAGATAGCAAGATGTACTAAAAAGCTATAGGAATTAAGACAGTGATATTGGGGTGCCTGGGTTTCTCAGTTACCAGTGCCGGGTTAAGCACTGGATTCTTGATTTTGGATCAGATCACGATGTCATGGTTCATGAGATCAAGCCCCCAGTCTGGGTCTGTACTGAGAGTGCAGAGCCTGCTTGGGATGCTCTCTTTCCTTCTCTCTCTGCCCCTCCCCCACTCGCACTCTCTGTCTCTCTCAAAATGTATAGATAAACTTACAAAAAAAAGACAGTGACACTGACACAGGTGTACACAACACCATCTGGAAATGAGGTAGAACTGTGTATCAGTGGAGAAC
>NC_043700.1:113644117-113665053 GCF_006229205.1 Suricata suricatta
TGGGGCTTGACCCATGAACCATGAGATCATAACCTGAGCTGAAAGCAGGAGTCCGATGGTTAGCCCACTGAGACACCCAGCTGCCCCTATGAATACACCTTTTTAAAAAAATCTGTGAATTAACTGAGTAAAGCACGTGCAGGACGGCACTCCTAGCACTTCGTTCTGTCAGTCCACATGTCTCCTTTCATTCCTTCCAACTATTCATTTCTTCGTGCCTCATTTCTTTTTCACCTTTTTTTTCTCCTCCAGGGATATCTTTTCTTATTTCTATTCCCAAAATGTCTCTTAATTTTTCCATGATTTTGTGCAGTTTAAATTGGTTTCTTGTAGCAAAATGAGACATAACATGTAATAAAAAAGAGGAAGAGGATCCTAAGTGATCAGAATTACTTATGTTTGAAGTAACATTCTCTCTAAATAACTGGTTTATTTTAGCTATTCAGTTTATCTAATAGGGTGACTATTTTTACCTTCCTGCTCAAGAAATTTAATCTTTCAAACTACCATTTCTAGTTAAGTGTGTTTCAAAGCAGGTGCTTCAGGTCACGCCCTGATTTTGGCGGACCATTTTTAAAGTTCCTTAGTTCAGGTGCATCCTTCCTGCAGCATTTAAACTATTTACTAGGAGAATTCATCAAGGACTAAGACTGTTATAGGTTAAGCAGGCCAAATTAAATGACATTATACCAACTCACTGTACATTCTCATAAAAGGTATATCTTTCCCAGTGAAATCATGATTTCAACCTCTGTCTTTTCCCCTCTTGACCCCTGTGTCAGTCAGCACTTCTCTGACATTGACCACTGCCTGGAAGATGTCCACACACACACACACACAAAGGCTCATAGGTCACCAAAGAAAACTGCAAATCTGTGACCAGGAAGTCCCATACATTAAGCACAAGCCTTCAGGAGGTACATGAAGGATACTTAACCTCAAGTCACTCATGCATAATGTATCCCAGCATATGAGCAGGTTTATAAATTCAGGTCAAGCCTAAAGCCATCACAATAGCCAACCCTTTGGCAGTTTCCCTTCTTGTGTCTATGCACTGCCTCAGTGCATCTCAGTAAGAGGTGAATTTGCTTCCTCTTCCTACTTGCCCAAAGATACAACTTGGTTGTCACAACTATGAGGGGGGTTTGCTATTAGCATCTATTGACTATAGGCAAGGGAAACTGCTAAACATCCAACGGTATTCAGGACGGCCTCCACAGTAAAGAATTACCTGGCCCCAAATGTCCATGTGCCAAGATTGAGAAACCCTGCACTGTGTCTCTGTACTTCTCTTCGTTAAGCTGAGAAAAATGGAAACTGAACTTATGTCCTGTCACCTAAAGCAACCTCTCTTTCCTAAATATCAGATGAACTTCAGTGGGTTCTGGGCTTTTGGGTTGGTCTGAACCAATCCCATTTTCTTTTTTCTCTTGCTCTAGTTTAGGACTACAGGAAATGTGCAGTTCTGTCAAATGAGCTATGATCGTAAATGCTCACAAGCTTCTGGGGAAACCTCCCTCACTCTTACAGAAAAAAGATTCACTGTCTTTTTGTCTGGCCTGTGGATATTGTTGTGAGGGACACAACACCTGAGCAGATGCAACTTCCTTGAAACCATAAAAAAATGAATGACATGCTCAATGAGACGACAGAAAAGTGGGGTAGGGAGAAACCTGGATCTTTAATATTGTCACTAAGTTGTTGAATTAGCCAACGTTACAAATGCCATCCCTCAAAGTTTCCATGTCATAGTAGATTTTCCTTATTCTTTCGTTATTATTACATGAATTTCTGGCTACTTGCAGCTGACAGTATCCTAATATATTTATTACGGCCTACTCTGCCTCTCAAGGGAAGAAAGTGGGAAGACAATATTATTGGTTTCCTTGGGATTGTGGCATTCGGATGAAATATCTGATTGAAAGGCAGCAATGGGCTGAAACTCAGCTAGGATCCCAAGCATCATCATAGCAGGCCTCCAACATGTCCCACGAGGAAAAACCCAGGAAACTGTCCTTTTCTGGTAGGGATGAATGTGGAATTATGTACCATGGCCAATCTCTTTAAGAGCCCCAACTGTATGAATGACACTAGGGCCACATAAACGGAACCTTTGAGGAAATGATAACATTTCATAGATATAGCTCCAGGAATTTTCTAGAGTCTTTTGCTCTATCTCCCATCTCTGAATCGTCACATTGCTGCATTTCAGTCATATTATGCATCAATTCACACCTAGGAATGATAGCAAAATTGGGCTACAAACTTCCTTACAATTGGATTTGCCTCTGACTTCCTAACCATCATCTTCTCCATAGTCATTCAACAAACTCTGTAATGGCACAATTATAAAACCTTCAAAACCTCTGTGATATTCTCATCCCAGGACATGTATCAAGTCACAGACTGATGTCTTACTGTACTTGGAAATAGCAGAAATCCTGTCAGATCCAAATATTCCGTGCTAAATTCATTGATGAGTCTATTCATTTTGATTTATTAAACAATTGTCTTTATAAATAAGTAGTACTATTAGAATCAATTACAAATATTTACTAGAAAAAAATCATTCCTTTGGTTTTAGAGAAAACTTTGTTCAAAAGAGAAGCCTAAGGAAACCAGATTTCTACATTCCCAGAGAAGAGGAATTTGATTAACGGGGCCATCTTAGCAAATCCTGTGCTCTACTGTCTCAGACACAATTTTATTTCATTTGTAACCTATGAATTATAGAACAGATTCCTGGCATAGTTATCTGCATGACCCCATAAACACAAATATTTCCATTTTTCTGCTCTTCAAGGAAGATCGTAACAGAGTTATCACTGAGCCTGGCTGTCTGAGCCCATCTTCTTAATCCCAGTTTACTGATATATCTCGGATCTGATTAAAGGTCCCAGTGGGAAAAACAAAAGTTGAGAAATCTACCTATAATGCATTAATTTCTGATGAAATTAAAGCTAATAACTTCTCCTCTTACTAATTAATAACATCAGGATTTTCTTTCTGGTTCTAAGGGTGGGTTTCCTGAGAAACTTCCATTTTATTCTGACCCTGCTTTAAAAAGACACCATTAACTGAGCAAACATTTTCACTTTTCTGAGCAATTAAATCTGTCATGCTGCAATTGACATTCTCAAACATGCTGGAAAATGCTGGTTGGTAGAAATTCATTCCATGAACTTTTGGCATACATCTTCTGAGCCTACCCTTTGAAATGCAGAATATAAATATCTGTAATGGTATTAAAATATATAATATACAACATATATATAATATAATATATATAATGGATCTATTATGGTAGACCCAGAGACTACTACAATAGATCCAGTCCAGTCTCTGGACTAATGCTGGGCCAAGCAGCATTGCACTACTTGAAACAGTTTTCAACTACAGCATTCCTAGAGATGAGTAGGAATGAAAAAGAAATCATTGCTATTGCAAACTCGAATTTTACAAGTATCTGTGATAGTCATTTGCCCACGTACCATGTGTAGTGTAGTTAGAACATTGTGGTGATTGATATTCCTATTTATACCATGTAGAATTCACATTTTCAGGACATCATAAATATGTGCAAGCATATTGCTAGAATATAATCACTATATCTAGAAGTAAACATTCAGATTACACACATTTTTGTTAAAGGTCATTAAGTCTATTCCAAACATTTCCAGCCCCAAATACTTGGATGGGCAAGCATAGGTAAATTTTATCCCTGAGAAGTGTTCCGAGATGAGGTCAGCCTTTGAGAATATTGAGACACTTTTCACCATTGATGCTGGGATCAGAGGATAAGAGTGGAAGTTTCTCTGATTATATTCTTATGTTATGTCTCCAAATGGACAGTAACTTGAAAGAGAATAGACACTGAAGGCAGACCTTCTGGCTTCTCTTTCTTCCCACTGAACATTAAATAGGAGCTCGATCAATATTCTGATTTGTAGGTGGAAAGAGACTAATCTAGTTGCAAATGGTTTACGGAATTTGGAGACAAACTAGAAAACCCTTTACAGTATTTTTTATGCCTAAATTGTCCAAAAATATTTTAAAGAGGAAATTCTGTATGGAATTTTTAAAAAGGATATAATTTTCAGGCCTCCATAGGAATGCCATTTTTTCTAGACAGATGTTCCTCGTAAGAATCCACAGCCTTACATTTAGACATTTGGACCTGAGTATAATTCTCAAAGTTAAGAACTCTTTGTCAGAAGTTTGTGTCAAGAAGCAAGGCTCAACATATGTTTAGAGCAGGCTCACTTTCAAGCGCTAAGAGTGCCCAAAAGTCAGACAGTCTCTGGAAAATCACAGCAGAGGGGAAACAAATGCACAAGCCCTACAGGGGGTGGGGGAAGATTGGTTCCTGCTTCAAACAGAGGGCAAAGAGGCCTGCATGACTGAAAGACAGGAGGCAAAGGGAGCGTTGCAGGAGGGATTTGTAAGCTGTAATAAAAGCACACATTTTATTCAGTGTGGAAGGGGAAGCTGGCAGAGGATTTTGAAGAGAAGAGTGAGGTGATCTGCCTTAAAATAAAAAAAAATATAGAGGGGAGCCTGGGTGGTTCAGTTGATTAGGCGTTCTTCTTGGGCTCAGGTCATGATCTCATGGTTCGCAAGTTTGAGCTCTGAGTCAGGCCCCGTGCTGACAGCTCAGTGCTTGGAGCCTGCTTTGGATTCTGTGTCTCCCTCTGTCTCTGTCCTCCTCCACTTGTGCTCTGTCTCTCTGTCTCTCAAATAAACATTAAAATATTAAAAAATAATATTTTATTTTATGTATTTTATGTATAATATGTATATTGGCTACCAGAGTAAAAAATTCATAAGCTTTCCTCTCACTTAAGTCACTTACACAATCAAAACTTCGATTAGTTGGAGAATTAACAAAATTAACACGAAGAGATGATTTGTAGTGACATGAAACATACTAGAAGCACCGCTACAAAAGGCGGGGCCTTGGGCTCCTCTGCTTGATGAGCTCCTGGTGCCTGGGAAATTTCCTAGGATGCTTTTGGAGGCTTTAAAATCATAACTGATTTCTGGGGCACCCACCAGGGTGGCTCAGTCAGTCAAGCATCTGACTCTTGCTTTCAGCTCAGGTCATGATCTCACAATTCATCAGAGTGAGCCCTGCATTGGGCTCTACACTGGCAGGGTAGAGCCTGCCTGGGATTCTCTCCCTGTCTCTGCCCCTCCCAGACTCATGCATGCACACTCTCCCTCTCTGTCAAAATAAATAAATATACTTTATAAAGTAAAATAAAAATATAACTGATTTTGGCTTTTGCTTTTTTTAATATATTTATCTTCACAAGTACCTTGACGTGAGAATCTAAAGCTGTCATTCTCTTCCACATTAATGAAACAAAGGCAAGATGAAGGTTAGGGATAAGTAATATCTCAAAAAAAGATCTAAAGAAGGACCAAAAATGAAGTCAACATGACTGTCTCCAAGAAACCCTCTCATCTCCGCACTCAACTTCTTTTTCATTTAAAAGGAAAGCTACAGGGGCGCCTGGGTGGCTCAGCTGGTTGACCATCAGGCTTCAGCTCAGGTCATGACTCACGGTTTGTGGGTTCCAGCCCAGGTCGGGCTCTGTGCTGACAGCTCAGAGCCTGCAGCCTGCTTCGGATTCTGTGCCTCCCTCTCTCTCTGACCCTCCCTTGCTCATGCTGTCTCTCTCTGTCTCTCAAAAATAAATTTTAAAAAAAACATTAAAAGGAAAGCTACATAGATATAATAAGCAAGGTTAGAATACAGTACAAAGGCTTGCTTGTATCTTTGTTTTAATTCTCCCTTTGTGTGAAGGTAGGCAGTTTATCTCTGTTTTGTACCCCTGCCTGGAAAAGGGAAGAATGTTTCTCATCTGTTTCAGTGAAATCTTCTGGAAATTAATTAACTCATATGGGTGAAGTAATTTAAAGATGGAATGTACTAAGTACCTGCTATACATTAGCTGGTGACTACATATTTAAAAGAATTATTGTAACAAATAATAAAAAGCTCTAAAATGACATTTCACTGCCAATTACGTCCTTCTGTATGGCTTAGAATACTATATTTAAAGTAATAATGCATGATTATTCAAAATAGGAAGTTGTTAGTTATTTGACATATGAGTTGTTAACTGTTAGAAAGGTTTATTCTTGTCAAATAAACTGGTTACAGTGTTTAAAGTGCTATACCTCCAACAAAACAGAATGGTTTAAGTTTATTATTATTGATAACATAAAATAATATTTTAGTACCAGTGTCAGAAATAACAGAGGAATAGTCATATGTTTATTTTAGGTTTTTGCTCATAATTTCATATTTTCACATTACATTTAGGAATGAAGAAAATGTTCTATAATACAGAGTGATTGCAGTGGATTTCAGCACAGCAGGGAATACTATAGTTTATATGAGAAGAAATGGCCTTTTGTTTAGGAAAAAAAACATTGGTGGCTGCTATGGGTATGAAAGAAGGCTTCGTGCATTGTCTTCAGAGAGCGCGCAGAACACTGTGAGGATATGTGCCAGGTGGGGCATGGGGGGAGAGGAGGAGACGAAGAGTAAGAACTTAAGAACAATAAAACTCAGATAGAAATGAGCATGATGCAACAGGCAGCTGGAGGGAAAGAGGCCCAGCAACACGGCAGGAGTCTGTGCTCAGAAGATCCCTTAGGAGTAGGAAGCCGTACAGCGTCTTTTAAGATAAGTCTTAAATTTTAAATTGTTTTCTCTGTTATGTGATAGTATGTAGGCTTCTATTGGTGACTGTCCCCCTGCACCCAGAAATAGCCTTCAGAATAATACATGCTGTGTGCTGTGTCTCTTGCATGCTTCGGGGGAATCCCAGACAAGGGCTTGTGACCCACGTTTGTGCTTATCTTGGATGGACAGATCAACCCAGATCCAGAACGGCATGCAAATCAGATTGAGGTGGGAATTGGGAATTGGAATGGTGTGCATAAATCCTTGAAAGTTTCCAGAAATCACAGAAAAGATACTGGCCTTCCAGTGAGATATGGAACAGGACCATAAATGATATTAAAAAAATTTTTTTAATGTTTATTTATTTTTGAGAGAGAGAGAGAGAGAGACAGAGTGTGAGCATGGGAGGGGCAGAGAGAGAGGGAGACACAGAATACGAAGCAGGTTCCAGGCTCTGAGCTGTCAGTCCAGAGCCTGCAATGGGGCTCAAACTCACAAACCATGAGATCATGACCTGAGCCGAAGTTGGACACTTAACCAACTGCACCACTCAGGTGCCCCATAAGAGATATTTTCACAAATGATAAAGGAAAATTTGACTCCATAGTGCTGAGCTCAACTTGGTCACAGAAACCCGGGTCACATATATGTGGTAGGAATGACTGTGATTCCATTATTTCTTAAAAAATTATATTAAACTATATATCACATACTTAAATGAATACAACACTTTCAAAAATTCACTAGTGCTGGAGTCCAACTCCAACAGGTCCAGGGGTCCCTGAAAGGACGGACGGTGTTGGCACAAGAGAGTGATGAGAGAGGCACAACTTTCTTTCTTGATCACCAGACAGGCATCTCTGCTCTGTCAGCTTTGGTGTCTTTTTATTGAGCAAGCAATAACATGACATCAGAAACTAGGAATTGTTTACAGTGCCTAATTCTTAGTGATAAAATGCTTTAATAATCAAAAGTGTACAAAAACAAGTTTTACAGAAGTATTTTTTAGAACCATCCCATTCATTCTTGGTGCTAGTTCCCAGATTAAGAAAGTAACAAACCTATCTTATTTTGTATGGGTTGGTTATTGGCCAATATTTATGACTTTGTTTTTTAATTAACAAGTTATAACCAAATCATATAATATACTTACAGTGAAGTTGAGTAAATTTTATAACCAAGAATATAACAGGATGTTTTTAGTAGAAAACAGGATTAACATATATATTATTAAAGTTAGTAAAGCTAAGATTAAAATATAGGTTAAGTTGTATATAGATAGGCTAAAAATTATTGTGATTGGCTTATAAAGTACAAGAGAAAAAAAAGAAAAGTGAAAAAAATGTTTATTAACAAGTTGCTTGAGAAAGCCCTTTTCTTTGATGCAAGCACAATGGGGCCCTATGTGTGTTGGCCGTAGACCTGGGTTTCCCACATTCTTATCCATCCTCATGACTGAAGTCAGTATGAGGGAGGATATTTGTCAAATGCAGACTTTGGGAGGGGATCCTGTTCTGACCTTGTCTTCTACTTCTAATCTCCAATTTAGGCTCCAATTTTCTTCGGACCAGACTCAAATGGACTATGTTTTTGACCTTGTTTTAATTTCTTATCTCCAAATTAGGCTCCTTTTCTCCAGGCCAGACTCAAATGCAATTTCTGTGTTTTTAACTCCCTCAAATCTATGTTTGGGTCTGCAAGGCTCATTAGAGGAGCCTTTTGTCAAACATTTATAGTATTTTGATCCAAAATCTCCTATGTAGGGACAGGAAAATGTTTTTTGTTATGTGGTAACTGTGTGGGGAATATTGGTCTGATTTGGAACTCTGTAAAGCCTAATTAATGGCAACAGGCTTAATTTCACATGAGCAGTAGTAGCAGAAGGAGATACTGGTTTCACCTGTCATGGCAGGAGCTGTGCAAACGTCTGCCATTTCCTCACCGTGACTGTGTCATTCAGCAGGGCCGATGTGGCTCCCAGCACACTAGAAATAACTAGTTGGTTACTTATTATTTAAGAGATTTACTTCTTCTTCAGATATAAACTATTGATAGTCCCTTTTCTCCTTAAAATTTTGAAAATCAAGAGTGACCTTATTGAATCTTTCTGGGCCTCTCTTTCGTATTTCTTCAATGTTCAGCCTTCCATTTCCATGGTCAAACATATCAGTGAAAAGAAGAACCAGAGCAGTCCAAGTGCTCCCATCAGCCTCCAGGTGCATCACTGTGTTGCCAACAGTCCAGTCCTCTGCTACTGAGGCCATTCATTAGATGAGCAGAGAGGCTAGACATCAGAAGTCATTTGAGACTTAAAATATTATCTACTCCAGTGCACTCATGTTCTTTTCACATGACCAGAAAGGGTGACAGTGTCACATAGTATTTGAAAGTCTGCATTCCTGTCCTAGGGCTCTATCACAGAGTAACATCCCTCCAGGGGCTTTCAGTAAACCTGCACTTCTCCAGCCCCATGCTCATGCCCATATAATATACCCAGTAGCAGGAGTTAGTGAAGAGCTCTTTTGATGCTCATACGC
Source organism: Suricata suricatta (assembly GCF_006229205.1). Classification (NCBI taxonomy): domain Eukaryota; kingdom Metazoa; phylum Chordata; class Mammalia; order Carnivora; family Herpestidae; genus Suricata; species Suricata suricatta. Next base: position 113,653,352 of record NC_043700.1, read on the forward strand.
ACAGCAAAATGCAGGTTTTAGGGCCACCTGGGTGGCTCAGTTGGTTAAGCGTCTAACACTTGATTTCAGCTGATTTAGATCAGGTGCTGATCTCACTATTCATAGGTTCGAGCCCCACATTGGGCTCTGCACTGGCAGAGCAGAGCCTGCTTGGGATCCTCTCTCTCTCTCCCTTTCTCTCAGGTCTCCCCTGCTTGCACTATCTCTGTCTTTCTCAAAATAAATCAATAAACTTTTTTTAAAAATGCAGGTTTTACTTCATAGTTGGTATTCCTAGATATGGTATTGTGCTACTCTTCTTGAAATTGGTATTTTAAGGAAGTATGTGTCTCTCATTGTAACTAAAAAATGCTAAATAGATCGGGCACATGACTCATTTTTATGACTCTTTTTAAAGACTCTACTTCATCATGTTAAATATTATACATGTAGTTGTCAAATTCATCTTTGTAAATGATTTACCCATAATATGGTTCAGAAAAAATTGCCCAGTTATTTGTGACAGCCAGATGCCATGATGGTTCCCAATGACCCTTGCCTCCTAGTATTCATACTCCTGTCTAGTCTTCTCATGTCTTGTACCAGGGCCTCTGTGGCCTGTGGAATAAGGCAGAATAAATAATATTTCAACTCTGAGATTGCATTATAAAAGACACTGTGGCGTCTGTCTTGATAGCTTTCTCTCACATTTTTTCTCTCACTCCTGGATCACTTTACTATGGGGAAGTCATGTTCGTGAGCAGCCCTATGGAGAGGCTCACATAGCAAGAAACTGAAGCTCCTGCCAATGGCCACAAAATTGCTGAGAAGCAGATCTACCAAATTTCATCAGAAGTCTTCTGAGCCGGCAGCCAATACCAGTAGCTTAGGGGACGGCTGAGGCACTCCCAGGTTCCTGATGCCCAGAAGCTGGTGACATAATAACTATTTGTTGTTTCAAGCTGCTAAGCTTCAGGGAAATTTGTTACATAGCAAAAGTACTAAATGTACTTTCTTATCTCCTTCCTTTGGCAAGTACATGCTGGGACAAAATGAGGCTTTGGATGGTACGAAGTATGCTCTAGTCCTGGGGACAGGTGTGGGAGCACGACATTGCTGACATTGCCAACCATTGCTCCAAAGTGGTTTCAAGAAACTCTTTCTTGAATAAAGTTAAAGATGAGAACAAACATGCTACTATCAAGTAGGACAAAGAGAACAAAGCATGAAATTCAAAAGGAATGGGGTGATGGAGCCTGGAATCCTGAGACTTTGGGGTTGCCTTATTTAGTTTCTTATAGTGCTCTTGATGTACTTAAAGAGGTTGCTCTTTGGCAGATATTAATATAACAGTCAAGGGCTCACATAATTGAGACCAATCTCACTGTTTCTCTTTATCACTAATCCTATCTCTCAGCTTCAAATAAATCTTTATGGTTTTTTTGGAAGCCATTACACCTGACAGAAATCTCTGTCTTTTTCTATTCACATGCCCCCTTGGACTGGACATATCTTTAGAGCCAGCCGGATTTCTTTTTTCTTCTGTAATCTCTTCTGAACAACTCAACTCTTAGGGATTACTCCCTCCTCCCTCCCACCACCCTCTTGTAATTCTCTTATAAAGAAATCAATATCTGTGCTGCCCATATACTGCCTCCATTCCTTGTGCCTATTTCCACAATATATAAGTAATTTCTAGAGGGTAAGAGCCATCCCTAATATATTATTGTGTCTTCTATAAATATCCTGGTACAATAATATGTACTTGGTGGCCAAGTGATAAATATTGGTTAATTGACTTCTGTGTGTTTTCTCGTCACAAAATGGAGGCCTGGTTATTGCGGACAGTATTCAAAAGCCAGTCAAAAAGAGAAAAAATATCAACTCACTGCCCAAAAATAACCACTAAGTATTTTTGGTGGTTTAGTCATTCTTGTAGGTCTGTGTGTGTGTGTGTGGTACATAAAATACATTAATACATAATGACTGTGAAAATAATACATCACTTATTTCTGACCCTTTACAGGCATTTTCTATCAAAAGTTTCGACACGAGTATATGCAGCATTCTCAGTTGGTAAAGACTTCAGTGTCATGTCACAAGAAATACCATCCACTTCAAAGGAAATAACTATCAAACTATTTCAATGAGATTTAAATAAAATGGATAAAGAAGTCAACTTACAACTGAAAATTCATGTACGTAGCTCATCTAACTTTCCAGTATTGACCACGACAAGGAAGAGTTACTGTTTCCAGAAAATCTGTCATGTTTCATTCTGTCACAGTTAAAAACAACAACTCTGAAAGGACAGGAAATGACAGAATTGCTATTCCCTTTCCCTTCTAATTTCCTCTGTTTTAATCACTCCTTTGCTATTACAGTTATAAAAGCACATACTTGTGATTTAACCAGTTTCATAATCCATAAAATGGGAAAGATAATGGTACTTACCTCATGGTGCAATTCTGAGAATTTAATGAGTAAAGTACTTGAAACACTGCCTGGCATATGATAAGCATTTTAAAAAGTTTCTACCATATTATATCTGTCCTGTTTCCTTACCCTAATAGTCACTTTTATGAATTTATGGGTGTATGGATGTGCACACACATGCACACTAAAACGCACACACAAATACATATTTAGCCATTTTAATTAAACTAGGAAACTCAACTCTTACAGGCTCCTTGATGTGTGAGTTCTGAGTTTCATTTTTTATCACTTTGAACAAGGGTCAGTTACATAATTGATTAAACAGCTAAGTGTGAACTTCTCACAATTAGGAACAGCAGATAGTTTCTGTTTACAGTAAAATTTTCATCTTTTAAAAGAAAATACAGGTGAATAATTACTAAAAGAAAACAATTTGGATTGCTTGGAGATTGAGTATTAAAACACTCTCTAAAACTTGTAATTAACATCAAAGATATTTATTTTGTTATTGAAGGTGAATGGTTGGAATTTGTAGATTCATAATCTATAGCAGAAAACTGTATTAAAAGCCCTGACATTTGGTCTTAATATTATCCCCCTACTCTCTCAACAACTGCTAAATGTTCCATGATCCTAAATGTGTACTATTACTACAAATCCCATCTGAAAATGTAAAGCTCTAATCCATAAATAGACTCACTACTGGATCAGGAATCCATCAGCCCAGGAGGCAGCCTGGACATGAGTGTCTTTGCTCTTAAACCATAAATCCCAACCAACAATTAACAATGGCAGCAGGAACTTCCAAGTCCCAATTGCAACATGGCTGTGAAGCTCACTCTTGGACAGCAGGGTGCATTCTGGGAAGAACCTGGGAAGTAGGCATTTGGTCTCTCCTTTCTTTGCTACTTTCTCCCTTCCATGTACCCTTTCCCAAAATGCACTTCTTTCTTCCTCCAGAATCTCTTCCTCTTTTCCTCTCCTTTACCCAAACTATTTACATTGATGTACAAATGACCCAAGATACTTCACGTATTAATTCTCCAGGTATTTGCCTTCATTTGAAGCCAAACAATGGAAGCAACTATAAAAGTTAAAATTTAAGCATCAGTATTAAATTGTTGGTTTGGAGGAACACAATTATTTGAGGCAGCATCACATAGTTCCTTAATTGTGCCATTGTATTGGTCAGTGTTGAATTTGAGAATGCAGTGACAAGTGTTGTCTTGTATCTGCTGAATAACCTCTATACACTTATAATGCTTAAGTCTGCTTTCATGTCACCAGAGACTTATCAGAAGGATGGGAAACAGCTCAGTGGGAAGAAGGGGGAAGAGTGTAGTTATAAAGAAGATAGAGGGTTATTTTAAAGTTTATTTATTTATTTTGAAAGAGACAGAGACAGTGTGAATGGGGGATAGGCAGAGAGAGAGGGAAAGCATCTCAAGCAGGCTCTCTACTGCCAGTACAGAGCACAGTGTGAGACTCCAACTCATGAAACTGTGAGATCATGACCTGAGCCAGACAGAGATCATGACCTGAGTCAGACACTGACAGAGCCATCCAGGTCTCCCAAAGATAGAGGCTTTTAATAACAATTTCATATAACCAATTGATTTTTAGAAACTTACTTGCTGAATAAATATAATATTTAAAAGAACATTGAGCAATTTATCAACAATTCCACTTCTCTGACAAAACATTGCATTTTTTGGTCATGTGCATTAATAGTTCACTCATAATGTGTATTGAGAACCTTCAATAGCCCAAGTGACTTGCCATATTTTTTCTAATCCTTGTTATCCTCATTTATGCAGAATTTTAAATAACCATAATAATAGCATAGATGGAATTTATTTTTTCTTTTACTTAGTATATCATAAGCATTTTTGTGTGCTATTTAGAGATATGACTTAAATTAGATACATTTTTTCAGAAACAAAAGTGTTTCTTGAGATTAACCAATTGAGAAGTAGGTGGGAAATGCCTTTCCTAGGATTAATGGGAGCCTCTATTAATGCCATGAAAGCCCTTCCCATAATTCCAAAATAGTTAACCTGGAAATCTTCCAAGGAACCTCATCATTTGTGCCCAGTGCAAGAGGGAGACAGCTTTTATTGAATTTAAGAAAAGCTAACAGCCCTCTGAGAACTTACTAGGTAAAATTTATTTACATACTAGTCATTAGTATGTACTCAAAAGGTGTCTCTCAGACTTCTTTTCACAAAAGAAGACTCTAGTGAGGAGCTGTGTTTTGTTTCCAGTAAAGCTTCTGGGGCTTGCATCCTCCCTGTCAAGGTTCCAGTGAGTTTAGAAACCAAATGAGCGGGATGGATTTTCCAGGCCAAAGGCCTTCTCTGTGTACAATCATGAGTTGCTAAAGTAGGGGCTGCAGTATCAATGTTGTGTTCAAATGAAAGCAAGCTACACAAAGACACAGGGTTTGGCAAGACTGTGAAATGAGCAGAGAAGGAGTAAGCACAAGAAAATCGGGAATGCTGAACTTCTCCTAGGCTACTTTAGACACAATCTTCCAAAATATGATTCAAAGAGTAAGGTTGCAAATTGATATTAAAACTCTTCTTCCTCCATCCTTAAAAATATGGGTGAAGATGAGCCAAATTTTCCTAAATGGCGTTCTGGAAATAAGACTAAAGTGATGTGCTGGAGCAAGGGAGGAAAGTAGGTTCAGCCACCAGCAATTGCTTCCCATTCACATGCTGCTACAGCACAGAAGTCTTAATAGCCATTAAGTAAGTTTGGCAGGAAACTGAAGTACTGGAAGGCAAGAGTTTGTGGATTCTGTGAGTACGATGAGGTGAAGGCACAGGAAGGGGAAGACTGGTTAAGAATGAAAATAAATTTCTTTCTTTTTTCCTTTTTTCCTTCTCTCTGCCTTCTCTCCTCCTTCCTTCCTTCCTTGATTTCTTCCTTCCCTCCCTCCCTCTTTTCTTCTTACTGTCTACTTTTCTTCCTTTCCTTTTGAAAGAGAGGTCTTATAATTAAAATCTGTCAATAAAAAATTCTGCTTGCTTCTTATTTTGCCTAGCACTGATCCAAGCATCCACTGCCTTTCTCTGCTCATAATTCTAGCTAGTGTATCACCTGTGCCTCCTTTTTTTAATCTTTATTTTTGAGAGAGAGAGAGAGACAGAGACAGAGAGAGGGTGCAAGCAAGGGAGAAACAAAGAGAGAGAGGGAGACACAGAATCTGAAGCAGGCTCCAGGCTCCGAGCTGTCAGCACAGAACTTTATGCAGAGTTTGAACTCACGAACCAAGATCATGACCTGAGCCAACCAGGTGCCCCTCACCTGTCCCTCTCAGAATGTGTACACCAGCTCCTGATATGTCATGAATATTCACGGAGTGGTACTCAGGCTGCTAAGTGTACAACTCCTACTTCTGATTCCTTCTCTTGGCTCCACTCCTCCGATATAAGAACTGGCCGTAGAAAAGAAGTGTTAAAAAGCTGTTGAATATTATCAATAATGGTTACGTATTGAAAGCTTGTTATGTGCCAGTCTCAGGACTATCTAACTTCAAATGCCCTGTTTGTACACCACATATGCTAATTTCACTCAACACTTCTTACAGGCTATATAGGTTAAAAAAAATTAGGTAAGACAGTAGAAACTTAAGGATGTTTCTTTACTCAAGGATGCTCATCCATTTAAAATGTCATAGCCCTATCTGTATATATATAAGAGAGACCTTGTTAGAAGGATGATCCAAATTCTGGACTATGTTGCTTCTCCATTCTCTTCTTCCCTCTCCTCTCTCCTCCCCTCCCTTTCCCTTTCTCTCTCTCTTTCTGTTTTTCTTTTTTGTCTCAGGGTCCTATAGTATTACTAACATAGATAACATGCCAAATATATTTAAAAGATAAATTGATCTATATAAATCTATTATATATGAAACCCAAATAAAATATAAGAAAAGTTCCCAAGACTTATATTTTATGCTCTTAAAATGAGTTAAAACAAATAATTTTATTTTAAAGTTCATTCAGAACAAAAACAGGTATATAAAAAGAGGGGGGAAATGACCAATCATTTCCTCATGTGACAAAACGGGTTAGATAACTACCACTAGAATAAAGCAAAGGTTGATAAAAGAAGGTAGACAAACATCTACCTTGGCATATTATAAATTCATGTAATTGAATTTCAACTGAGCTTTCACTGCTGCTTGGCAAATGTTCTATCCTTGCTGACTCCATCACACATTCTCCAGAGTGGCCCTTACTCCCTTCTGCTTTCCTTACCCCAACCCCCACTGCGCCTAGTCCTCCTCTACCCACCGCATTCCAGCTAGCTGGTGGCTTGCCTTCCACTTCTCCAAAGAAGAGGGCATATCCAACGTAAAGTCCCTCCCTTGCTCTCCCCACTCTAATTCCTTCTTGACTTGTGCCTCCCTACTTTGGGACAGTCTGGGCTCCCATATTACTCCTCCCCAAGAGCATCTCCATCTTTCTTTATCCATGTGTTTCTTGCCTTCCTCTCTGTCTTTAATAGAATCACACTTTTTGTCCACATGTTCTACTATCTTTTTTATTTTTGGGAAAAAATATCAAAAAGCTAAATTCTAATCTAAGAAATTTTTGCCTAGAACATCCACCTAATTTTGTTGTTTGTTTATTTTTAATAGTGACTGGTTTGGATTTCTAAGTAGTGGATGTGAACAGCTGGAAAAAAGAAATGTCCTATTCCCATATTTATTAACCCTGAGGGTTAAAATGAAGTAGGGCCCTACAAATGCATCACAAATACAAACCTCAATACAAAAACAGAATTGTACAAGAAATTCAATGTCCACTTCAACAAGTCTCTGACATTCATTCCCAACCCCACACAATTCCCTTTTCAGCAATGTTACTCTGTAATTTTGGGAGTAGAGGAAATTAGACCATTAGTTATCACTTCCTGAAATGTCCACCGTCCTGTAGACCTTAGTGGCTGTCCCATATGCGTCACCGATGCATTTCTTTCTCATCTCATGAAAAGGGAAGGTCATTAATGCTCATTCTGTCATTCTCTTTCTTTCTCTCTCCTTCTCTCTCTCCTGCTCATTCTGCATTTGCTGGCCCCTTTGGGACTCTGTAACTCATTCTGCTCCTGCCCCATGTTGTAATACAGACAATTCAGGACTATGTCACACACACACATCTGCCTAGACAAACCACTCTGGTCTTTCCACTAAGGAGTTTCAGCACTCTATTGGGCCTTATCCGCAAAAGAGGCACAAGTCCCTTGTGCTATCACATGCCACAAAACTTCTCTAGGGTTTGGTCATCCTTGCTGAATCCTATCTTGTGTGAAGGATAGAACTGTTTCCCGCTTTCTCAGACACCCACAATGACTACTCCTCTTGCTTCCCCCTTTCATTTTCTCCTCTTTCCCAAACCTGAAGCCTCATAGGGGTGCAAGACTTGCTCTGACTCACAAATTATTCTCTCTACCCTGAGTTCTCTTGGGGAAATAAGGCTTTTGAAGTTTCACTGAGCTTCTGCTGCAACATTCCTTCCCTAAGGCAATTGATGCTGCAAAACCCAGATGCCTAAATTACTTCTTAATATTACAAAAGATCATCCTGCCACAATGTCTGTACCCATTTACTCTAAACATTCAATCCATATTGATACATCCAAACATGCAGTTACTTTAGGCCTCAGTGCTGATACTAGGGCCACTGGTGTACAGCCTAGGGCCACAACCACCTTTGTGGCCCTGCTTTCCCTACAGTTGTCACCCACCATCCTCCTGCTGAATGATGTACAATATAATACAATAGAAGTTAGACAGTGCTCCTGGCTTCCAGCACTACCACTGCTCTGCCCTCTAAATCTAACTGGGACTGGAGCTGTTCAGCACTGGAGCCACTGGTTGCTCAGTAAACCCAAACACTTCCAAACAAATCAAACCATGGTGTTCTTTTCTAAATTCCTTGTCTAGAGGAAAATGGCCTCTTAACATTAGTAATAGGATAAATGTCTTTTGTGGAGTGTCCTTTCTGTCAGTTACTACATGAGGCACATTATATATGCTAATTTAATTCTCAGAATACCATGTAATATAGGTGTTATCTCCATTTTACACATAGTCATGAGGCTCAGAGAAGGAGAAATAATATTCTATAGTTTACAAAGCTAAGGATCCTATAGATCAAAAATATTTCAGAGACTTTATGACCCCCTGTAGTTTCCATGAAGACATTTGTGTTGAAGACACAAAAGCCTATGTCCTCAGCATTTCTACAAGCTAGCAATTTCACAGGGTCTATTAGGACCTGGGTGATATCTTCAGCACCTGGTAAATATTGTCCATGTATTTACTACTAAACAAATATTTATTAAATTCAATGAAGTCAAATTTCAGACTATGAAAAAATGTTTTTTGATTGGGTATAATCCATAAAGGTAATTTATTAAATGCTTAATATATCTTGAAATGACAGGCAATTATGGGAAATTTAGATGTGTAATAGTCCCCAAGAAAGTCATAAGGAAGAGAATAATGTGGATAAACTATTGTAATTTATGTGCCTCTATGTTATCACTGACTTTCAGCAAATAGCAAGAGCCACAAAAATCCACATTCTTTATCAGCCTTGGAGCAATAGTCCACAGCAAGAGATTAGGAACTAAAATCCCCATGGAAACAGTCAATATTTTAATCTTTTTTAAAAAAAAACTATTGTTACTAATATTCTCTGAAAGAATGAGTCTGCTCCAAAGAGCATAAATGAAGAAATTATTAAATGGCCAAAGAACCCTTTTGAATTATGCATAATCAAGTGTTGACAAGGCTGATGTCTTTCATACTTATGTTATTTGGCAAAGTGTGTTGCATAAAGTTGCTTTTGTCATAGCATAACCATATCTTGCCTATTTACTATATCTCTGCACCATATTCAGACATTTTAGAGGCCCTAAAACATTCAGAATTTCTAGCATACAACAAAATCCTAGTAAATTCTCAGCTATAAATTTTAGTTTTACCTCTACAGTGAGTTGAGTGATTTCCATGCTGGCCATCTGGAACTATGACTAGGCTTAAAATAGCTTTTGAGTAAAAACACCATACTAGCTAAAATAATATTTCTTAAGACCCATTTTCCATTTGCTTAGAAAACAAATGTACCCAACCTAAAAGGAAAGAGATTATTTGAGTTGCCATTTAATCCCTCACATTTTTATTGTATTATTTACTCTTATCTATGTGTAACTGGAGAGAGTACTTCTCTCTAGGGAATTGTTTCCATTAGTTGTGAGACATGGGAAGCCAGGATTCTAGGACTACTTGGCTACTGTAGCAGTATTAGTGTCTGTACTTGTCTCCCATTGTGTATTCTAAGCCTCTTTCTTCCTTTTGGGGGACTGCATCATACTTTCGAAGAGAATCATATCACTCAAGTTACTTTCATGTAGATGGAATTTTCAGATATAAAGATGATGATAACCTGGTTCTTTACCAGAGAGCTCTACTGATACAATAATAATGTACATTATTAGAGAAACAAAAACGAATTACCATCTTCAGATGAATGTTCAAAATAGTCAGACAAAGTACCTCATTGTTAACTCTAAAGGACCTGAACATGAAGTTTGCTATCCTTATAATTCCAGCATAATTGAACAAGACACTGAGCAAAACAATCCTAGCATAATATGCTTAAATGTGAAGTGAAATGTGATATCCCCAGGTGTCAAATTATTCCATTTTCTTTTTTTAATTAAGTTTTTAAATTAAAAAATTATAATTTTTTGAGAGAGAGGGAAGGCAGGTGAAAGAATGAGCAGAGAGAGGGGCAGAGAGAGAGAGAGAGAGAGAGAGAGAGAGAGAATCTTAAACAGGCTCCACGCTAGGCATGGAGTGCCTCCCGAGGGTGAGGGGAGCCTCTCTCCTTCCCCATCAGACTGGATGTGCCTTTATCCTTCAATGCCCCAATCTCTCTGAACACTCCCATTCTCCGCCTGCTGGTGCGGGGTGCTCCTTGATCCACCCAGATTTGACAGTTTGGGGGGGCTCCCCTGCTATCCCTCCTCTCATCCTGTACCCCACATTTCTGGGACCTCATCACTGTGGAAGACGGAGATAGTAAGGGTATAAGTGGGTGGGAGGCATGGGGAAGATTTTGGAGTAGAACCAGAGGTGTGTATGAAGCGGGGGTGACAAGGTCTCCCAGGGGAGGGAGGACCAACCTTGACTGGTGGATGAGAAGGGGTATTTATTTTTCACTGTACTGTATTTAAAAAGAGAATAAAAAAATCCAAATGGCAAAACAAAAATAAAAACAGTGTGGAGCTGGATCCCACAACCCTGGGATCATGACCTAAGCTGAAGTCAAGAGTTGGACTGCCTGAAGTCCTAAGAGGAAAGTATATTGCAATCCAGGCCAATCTCAACAAACTAGAAAGAGCGCAAATTCAAAATTTAACAGAGCACCTACTGGAACTAGAAAGAAAGCAGCAAGAGCACCCCAAACCCAGCAGAAGAAAAGAAATAATAAAGATCAGGGCAGAAATAAACAATATAGAATCCAAAAGAACAGTCGAGCAGATCAATGAAACCAAGAGTTGGTTCTTTGAAAAAATAAACAAAATTGATAAACCTCTAGTCAGGCTCCTCAGGAAAAAAAAAAAAAGAGAGAGCACCCAGATAGACAAAATTCTGAATGAAGAAGAATCTATTACAACCAATCCCTTAGAAATACAAGCAATCATCAGAGATTACTATGTAAAACTATATGCCAACAAACTGGACAACAGAAGAAATGGACAAATTCCTAAATACACATGCACTGACAAAATTCAAACGGGAAGAGATAAAAAGCATGAATAGACTGATAACCAATGAAGAAATCGAATCCATTATCAAATATCTCCCAATGAATAAGAGCCCAGGGCCAGATGGCTTCCCAGGGGAATTCAACCAGACATTTAAAGCAGAGCTTATACCCATTCTTCTCAAACTATTCCAAAAAATAGAAATAGAAGGAAAAGTTCCAAACTCATTCTACGACGCCAGCATCACCCTGATTCCCAAACCAGACAGAGACCCAGCCAAAAAAGAGAACTACAGACCAATATCCTTAATGAATACAGATGCAAAAATACTCAACAAGATACTAGCAAATCGAATTCAACAGCATATAAAAAGAATTATCCATCATGATCAACTGGGATTCATTCCTGGGTTATAGGGCTGGTTCAATATCCACAAATCCATCAATGTGATCCATCACATTAACAAAAGAAAGGATAAAAACCATATGATCCTGTCGATAG
>NC_043700.1:113665153-113699688 GCF_006229205.1 Suricata suricatta
TCAGCATCACTCATCATCAGGGAAACACAAATCAAAACCACACTGAGATACCACCTCACACCAGTCAGAGCGGCTAAAATGAACAAATCAAGAGACTATGGATGCTGGCGAGGGTGTGGAGAGACAGGCACCCTCTTACACTGCTGGTGGGAATGTAACCTGGTGCAGTTGCTCTGGAAAACAGTGTGGAGGTTCCTCAAAAAACTATCCATAGAACTCCCTTATGACCCAGCAATAGCACTGCTAGGGATTTACCCAAGAGAGACAGAAATGCTGATGCATAGGAGCACATGTACCCCAAAATTCATAGCAGGAATGTCAACAATAGCCCAAACATGGAAAAAGCCTAAATGTCCATCACCTGATGAATGGATCAAGAAGATGTGGTATATATTCACGATGGAGTACTACATGGCAATGAGAAAGAATGAAATATGGCCATTTGTAGGAAAGTGGATGGACCTTGAGGGTGTCATGCTAAGCAAAATAAGCCAGGCAGAGCAGGACAGAAACCATACGTTTGCACTCATAGGTCTAACAGGAAAACAGGAGAAACCTAATGGAGAACCAGGGGGAGGGGAAGAGGGAAAGAGAGTTGGGGAGAGAGAGGGATGCAAAACTTGAGAGACTATTGAATGTTGAAAATGAACTGAGAGTTGAAGGGGAAGGGGGAGGGGAGAAAAGAGGTGCTGGTGATGGAGGAGGGCACTTGTGGGGAAGAGCACTGGGTGTTGTATGGAAATCAATTTGACAATAAAATATTTAAATAAATAAAAAATAAAAAGATTAAGCTGAAAAATAAAAAGAGTTGGACTGCCTCAGCCACCCAGGTGTCCCCAAAGTATTCCATTTTCTAATATTTCTTATAATTGCCTGGTTTTATAATTAATTCCCGAAGTCTGAATTTACAGACCAAGATTAGCTAGGAAAAGAAGTAATTGTTATCTTGGCTCAAAATATTTTGGAAAGTTCACAGCCAAGAGAGTAAAACTGAAACATAATAAATTCCTTTAAGATACAAAGGCAGTGTTCATATTTTTATTTGTATTTCTCTATTTTCAATAAGCCAGACTCAAAAGGGACAAATTCCAGATCAGGTCTCTATTGCCTGTGACTTTGAGACCTCATTCCAGTGAAACACTTGCAGGAAGAACACATTCCCTTCCTTAGAGAAGCAGTCTCTTTGGGGTTAGAATATGAATATAGTCCTTTCTGCAACTAAGCCTTTGGAACTAGAGCATGTCACAAAACAATCTGGTATTCTATCCTAGAAGCCAAATTTCAAAGAGCGTTTCTTTCTTACAGGTGTTGAAAGCTGTTACTTGCAAGCAGTAAACAAATGTGATTCATTAGCATAATGTTATAGAAAAACAGATGACCAAGAACTGTGTGAATGGATTATTTTATTGCTGGGAGTCGCGGTAATGAGTCATCATTACCACTCAAAATTCCTCCCTTCTTCTCATTTTGGGCAGCTTCACTTCTTGAAGGAAGACATTATGAGGAAGAGACTTTATAAATGATGCCCTTCAGCTTTGACTCAGAAAGTTGGCTGAGGTAATTCAACTACCCATACCAATATTTCAAAGTTGAGTTCATTGCTTTCATTAAATTTGAGCAATCTTTTTTCTTATTCATTATTTACACAGAATATAAAGGACTAAAATTTCACACACACACACACACACACACACACACACACACACACACACGATGCACACAAGTTAAGGCTAGGATAACCAGAGATCTCTTTCATAAAATATTTTCCCCTGGGTGGCTCAGTCAGTTAAGCGTCCAACTTCAGCTCAGGTCATGATCTCAGGGTTCGTGAGTTCAAGACTCACATCGGGCTGTCTACTGTCAGCACAGAGTCCACTTTGGATCCTCTGTCCCTCTCTCTCTCTGTCTCTCCTTTGCTCATTTTATCTCTTTCTTTGTCTCAAAACAAATATGTAAAACTATTTAAAGAGTGCATCCTGTGGCGCCTGGGTGACTCAGTTGAACGTCCGACTTAGGCTCAGGTCATGATTTCACAGTTTGTGGGTTTGAGTCTCACATTGGACTCTGTGCTGACAGCTCAGTGTCTGGAGCCTGCTTCGGATTCTATGTTCCCTTCTCTCTGTCCCTCCCCCACTTGCACTCTGTCTCTCTCTCTCTGAAAAAACACATTAAAATTTTTTTTAAAGTGTATCTTGATACAAAGTCCAAAGATATATATTTTTTGAATATCAAAATTTTCCTACTTTCTAAATACACGGGGAGGCATTTTTCTTAATTATTATTATTTTTTTTATGTTTATTTATTTTTGAGAGAGACACAGATAGACACAGAGCACAAGAGAGGGAGAAGCAGAGAGAGAGGAAGACACAGAATCTGAAGCAGGCTCCAGGCTCTGAGCTGTCAGCACAGAGCCCAATGTGGGGTGCAAACTCACAAACTGTGAGGTCATGTCCTGGGCCAAAATCACATGCTCAAATGACTGAGTCACTCAGGTGACCCAGGAATTTCCCTATTTAATTGGACTAGGCTGGGAGAAGTTCTCATCAATGATTTAAAACTTTCTTACAGCAAAGGGAAGGAAAAGAACTAAGAGGTCTTATCAGAGACAGAGGAGAACTTCATCTAGCCAGCAACTTTCTCAAGAGTCCCAGCATGTACCCACATTGCACTCATTAAAATCTCTAGTTTACTGGGTTTTGGAAGGGCAGCTATTAGCTCAGTCTTCAAGACCTGCCTCTCTACTCATGTTCTTCATCCCATAGTCAGTGGTGCAAAGAGAGAGGGCAGGGGTAGGAAAACTATTTTCTGTGAATAAGACAAGGTCATTATTTTTGCTTTTGGCTTGTTTTGTTTTAACTGAAAAATTTGTACCTAAGCCAAAACTGAATAGAGTGACAGCTGGGAAACCAGCCAAGAGGCATCTGGGAATTCGTGGGAACTCCACTGGATAGTTAGTAGGGCTGTCTTACCTCAGCTCATCCTCCAGCTAACTTTCTGATCTCGACAAAGCCCCTTAGACTCCTGTTCCTTCATCCGAGTTCTTAACTGACTGAGCCACCCAGGCATCCCTTTCCTTCATCCCACTTCTTACACAGATGAGATTTGGACAAATGAGCCAGTTTCAGTGAGTTTCACCGTTGTATTTAAATTTCTAGCTAAAGAATACCAAGTCAAGGTGAGAACACAGTACAGTCTCTCACCTATCTTCCAATAAGTAAAGGAGCCAAGAAATCTGTGTTGAAGAAAAGGGTACTGGGGTTTTACCCTTTTAAAAGCATCACTATATTCCTCCCTGAAGTTTCTTATTTACCTGGGCAAGAAGAAGAAAAGAAAGCTGTGAGACTGATTCAAATGAAAATATTTCCTGTTAGGTAGAAACACACTTAAATACAGATGCATAGTATGGCTAACAAAAGTAATTTTTTGTTATTTAGAGAGAGAGCATGAGTGGGGAAGAGGGGCCAAGGGAGGAAATGAGAGAGAGAGAGAGAGAGAGAGAGAGAGAGAGAGAGAGACAGAGAGAGAGACAGAGAGAGAGAGACAGAGAGAGAGAGAGAGAGAGAGAGAAACTTAAGTACCTTGAGATCATGATCTGAGCCAAAATCAAGAGTCAGACACTCAACCCACTGAACCACAGATGCACCACACAAGTAAATTCTAATCAATGATTATAAATAAGAATGATAATCATGATAAATTGGTAAAGTTAATGATTACATTGACACCCAATCTTTCTAGTTTTATTTAAAAGCTTGATAGATCATAACATAGTTTTAAATGTAATGTTGAACAATGTAGCCATAGCTACTATCATAATATTCAACATGCTTTGAATCATTATAATGTATCTGAAATTTTAAAAGCACTTGTTAGGGGCACCTGGGTGGCTCACTTGTTTGAGTGGCTGACTCTTGATTTTGGCTCAGATCATGGTCCCAGTGTCCTGGGATCAAGCCCCACATTGGGCTCCACACTGAGCATGCATCCTGCTTAAGATTCTCTCTCTCCATTTTCCCCTTTCCGCTGCTCATGCTCTCTCTCTAAAAAAAATAAAATTAAAAAAATAAAATTACTGTTTAATGTATTCTGAATAATAACTATGAATACATATCAAAAAGGTAGTATCATTGTTTGCATTTTATAGAGGAAAACAAGACTCCTAGAACAGAAGAACTTTGTCTGAGGTTGTTCCGTCATTAAAGAGAGAGAGGGTACCTGACCTGAGCCAGACAGAGCCTGTCTTCTGAGAAACTATCTTCCCCTTCCTCCCCTGCTTATGTTCAGCTCATCTGGTTCAAAATGCAGTTCTATTTTTCAAAAGAAGGAAACATTCATTCCCATTCTATTAAAAAAAAGTATGCCTATGAAATAAGCCTGTTCCATCAGCTGTTTGAGACTGTCTCACCCGGGGGCAGCTATCTGAGTAATAACAAAAGTCACAATTTGCAAGGGAAGCGCAAATTTTATAAGATCAAGGATGATAAATCAATCAGATTTCTCCTTGGCAAATTTCTCAAAATACTTCACCAAACCTGGAGAGTTACTTTCATTTATTTTCTATAAGATGGTGGAAATGAAGTAGAAATGACGGTGCTTTGAAAAGATAAAGAAAATGGTTCAATATTATTTTCATTTATTACCTCCTGCATGAAGTTTACATTTAGGGTTCAGGATAATGTTGTGTTTAGTCTATACACTCCTTTTGAGAAACTTCCCTCATGCATGTGAGCAGCCTCAGACCTAGACACATCACACATCTCATTTGTGGGCCATCAGTTTTTACCTTTCTTTGGATAATTTTCCCGAAAAATAATTTCTCCGTCTTGTGTACTTGTCCCTCCTGATTAAGCACCAGTTGTAGCTATCACAACTTAAAACGATCTTCTGCACTTAGTCACACTGCTAACTGCATGAATGACACTAGCAGGTTAAAATAAAGTATACATTTAAAGTATGTAGGATTTAAAATTCTTTTGATCCTCAAATTTGGTGAGCTCAACATTGTGGTCTATGCAAAGCAAAGCTATTAGCTGAGGAAATGAAGATATCTGAACACCCTATGTTTCTATCTTTTGATGTTAAAATTAGAAATGGAATTCCAATAACTCTGTAGGTATTAGCAGATTAAAATAAACAAATGTCAGTAAGATGAAAACCAATTCAACACCTTAAGCGGTATCATTAAAGTAAAACAAGACTTGAATTCACATATTAGTCCTAAAGAGAAAGTGTGATAGAATAGAAAGAATATGAGCTTTGGAACAACACTACTCTGTTATCTTAATGAAGTTACTTAACTTTTCTAAGCCTTAGTTTCCACATCTGTAAAATGGGATCCATACTATTTAATTTAGAAATTAAATAGGTATTAGAGATATTGAATATAAAACAATTGTTGGTTAAGTCACTTAAGGTCAATCTCCTTACCCTTCTTGTGCCTATTTAAAACAAATATGGTTAGCATAAAAAACACAATCATTATGAGGCAACTTTAGCAGCAGATTATCCTCATATGGAGATTTTTAGCTGCTATTACATGAGACACATGATTAGGTATAACTTGCCTTCCCTTGGGAGAAACAATGATGGTTGGGATACTTTCATAGGCTAAGGTTTCTCTCGTCCTTGTAGGTTTAAAATTTTTCCTAATTTCCAAAATGTGTGAATGTTTGATAGCTATCTGCTTGTTATTTGTCTCCCCTATGAGGGTGAATGTTTCTAAGAGGAAATTAAAATTTCTGTGAGAAAGAAAAATGTGAAAAATATGGTTTAAATGTATGGGCAAGTGGGCTACAGAAGATGGACATCCAGAATCATACAGGCATGGCCTCCCAGAAGTAGACCTCCGCACCCCATTCATCCACAGCATGGATGAAGCAAATGCATGATTCTTGTATCCAGCTCACTTCCCAAGGAGAACAAATGGAGGAGATAGGCCTGAACAATTTCTGCTACCAGACTGACCCACCAAATTAAGTCATTTCTCCTCCATGGAGTGAAATGTGCAAGAAAGTGGAAAGGGTCCAGGAGAATATCACTAACAAAAAACTCTCCACGTAAAAAGCGAAAGATTTATATGATCTGAAGAGAAACTAACAGAGGGCCATAGGGAGGGGAAGGGGGAAAGAAAGTTGGGGAGAAAGAGGGACACAAAACATGAGAGACTATTGAATACTGAAAAGGAACTGAGGGTTCCTCCTGGTCATGGAGGAGGGGCTCTTGTGGGGAGAAGCACTGGGTATTTTATGGAAACTAATTTGACAATAAACTATTAAAAACTATAAATCAGAAATTCAGAAAAATTAAAAAAATGAAAAAAAAAAAAACCTCTCCACATAAAAAGAGATTACCCAGAGTAGGGAAGAAACACTTCTTCACTCAACATTGACAAATTTACTAACCTCTTGCTGGGACACACATTTTAATTGAACACAGACAAGTTTTAGAAAATAATAATTTTGCTATTCAGCTGTAAAATTTTAAATAGAAATTTGCTCAGTAAATTAGGTGTTGACATGGTGTTAGAATTAATCACAATAATAATGGTCATCATGGCAATTGCCACTACCATACATTTGAGCCAGGCACTGAGCTATATCCTCTATCTGTATTAAGTGAAATATTTACTTAGTAAAGTATCTCTAAGCAGGTATTATTTTTTCATTTAACCTCTCCCAGATTTTAAATCATTCATATAAAATCACACAACTTGATACTACGTAGTAGAATCAGAACTTAAATCATAATTTGTCAAAGCAAAGCTTGTAGTCTAAATATCGTACATGTATATGACACACACACACAGGCTTTTTGTTCTAACATAACAAACTCCTGTATCTTTCCATTTACCCATATCCATATGGGATACAAAATTGGGTCAGAAGTCTTTGGATGTAAATATATAAAAACTCAGCTTCTGTATGTTCAAGCTGGCAGGAAGAACAGTCTTTCACTGAGTCTTCCTATCCAAAGATTCATAAAGATTCCCCCCAAAGTAGTCATTTGAACAGATTTTCGTAGGGTTTACCTATTGCACTAAATCACATGTACCCATCATGACTCTGTAGGACCTGACATTTAAGCAGCCCGCCTTGCTGGCTTACAGCGGTTTCTCACAATGGAGCTCCAATACTTGTAAAGAGCAGGGCCTGTTCTCATTGCAAACACCAACACGGTCCAACATTTTGGTTCAAGACCCCCTCAGTGCAACTGCTGGTCTTTCTGTGTTTCCTCAAGTGCTATGAAAGACACACCTATCTTCAATTTTATACTCAGCAACAACTGTCCCATAGGTGTAGCCCCAATGTTATAGGTCCTTATAACTTGGGTTTTATTTACTCACCTCCATGACTCCTCCTTAGGACACAAGGTTTGCTAAGAAGACAGTTGAGTCAAAGTGCCAGTGGAGGCCACCTAAGAGAGCTTTAACCTTCCAACTTTTAGTTCAGACCCATTGTTCTTCTATCTCTTATTTAAGCAGCCTTGTTTTTCTCTTTACCATACAGCCTTGTTAAAAGATACCCGATCTATTCTAAAGTTTTTAATAACTTTTTACTTCACAACAAAGAACTTCAGGTCTTGACCCTTTCGTGTCCCAAAGATCTCTATGCTTATAAAACAAATCTTTGTAGCTTCTCACCAAGAACTCCCCACTACCCATAGCAATGAGTAGGAAGACAGGGCATCAGGTCACTTCTCCGTGCTGATTTACTAAATATATCCAGATATACTCTTGCTATAAAAAGCTCTTCTCTCTTTCCCACTTCCTTTCATCTCCCAAACATTGCATCATTCCAAAATAAATGTGCATCCTATCTTACCTAAGGGAATCTACATAATTTTCCCCTCATATCATATGTATGATATATACCACCAATATATGTTTATATTGATCCTCTTATCTTTCTATCTAGCTTGAAAAATATTTTTTTCTCTAAAGTTAATCCCAATATCTAGATCTTACTCTTTCTTAACTGTCAGGGGAACTTGCTCCTTCTCTCACTAATTTAATGCATTCCTTCAATCATCATTTCCTTGTTTGTATTGTTAGCAATATCCTCACATTTAACATCATTTTCTGTATGCACACCCATGTGCCAACTATCATTTCCTCCTCCTTGGTTTCTTGAATGCACTGTCTCTGGCTGTACTTGTGGTTTCTATGTTCTCACCTTTTCATTTCTTCTTAACTTATTTGCATTCTCCTTTCCCTAAATGAAACCTTGATTCCTAAGGCCAAGAATGGCTTTCTTCTTACCAAATTTAATATTCTTTCCCCAGCACCTTTTCTTTTGTTCCTCCTTAGAAAAACTGTTGTCTGTTCTTGATTCCTGCATCCTCTCTTGTGGCCTTGAACTCTTAATTTTCTGTACCATTTCCAGGAGACACATTACCCCCGTTCACTGGTTGAATGATGCTGGATTCACAAAACTCTATCTTAAACTCTGATTTCTTCCCCAACTTTGAGCCTTTTCCTCTAGCATCCATCTCACAATTGAGAGCTGCAGCCCATGAATTCGGCATATCTAAATTGGATTCACAATTCTGTCCCCACTCCACCTCCACACTTCTACCTCCTCATTTTGCAGATGAACATTAAAAAATGTGAAATTAGGTGATTAACTAGTTGTTACTTAACCTTCTAATTTCTGTATAAGTCTAATTACATGAAATAGAAGTTGGGGTTCTGATTTTATACTTTGCTTCTCCATTTGGAGTGTCATTGTAACTATTGTATTGTAAATGATGGAAAATAACTGCATATGTTAAAAAAATAGTGTTATATTCTAAAAAAATAAAAAATAAAGTAAAAAAATTAAAAAAAAAGAAAACCAAAAAAAATAGTAGATTTATCTTTGCTTCTTATCTTCTTTTCCTCTCTTATATTCAATCAGTCATCAAATTCTGTAAACATATCCATCAAAATGTCTAAGATGTGTATTTTCATTTATCCAAACTCTCACAGCTTCTTGTCTGAGTTATTACCATGGTTTCCCAACTGGTCAATACAATTTCAGTCTTTTTTCTACATCCTGAACACTGTGTTCAGTTTAGCTTTCTAATTTATGACAGTCCTGTTTTCAACACATAAAAATCAAGTCAAATTTCTCACTCTGGCTTTTTAGTTTATGAAAAAGTGGTTTCAGTTATATCTCCACACTTCTATTACTTTGAAATATTACATTCTCTATGGTTATGTTTACACTTCTCTTCCTCCAATTTTTGCCTGATATCTCCCCTCATACACAAACATTCCACACTCCATGTTGTCTTAAAGCTTTCTGTAATTATTTTCTTCAAATGAAAATCATATATCAAAATCCTATCCAAGAAAAAACTCTCCTTCCAACCATATTCATCTCTATGCTTCACTTTCTTCCTAATCTATGTAACAATTGTCACGTGATATAGATTGTACCCATTCCAGGGGTGGTTACCCCCTGAAGAAAAAGCAAAACAAAACCATGAGTGTGCCTTCACAATTTAAAATATTTAGATCATTGTCCACTCAAGTTACAGTCTTCCTTATTTAAAATTTTATATTTGTTGTTCAGATGAAGTTATGAAAATTGCCTCATTTAAACACCATTAGCATTCATTCATCTCTCTTTAACTTGTTTATGCTAAAAGCATTCTGATTATAATAGCTGTGATGACAGTGACAGGGAAAAGGAAAGCAAGACATGAAATGAGGTAATATATAGTAAATACCTCAAATCAGAAACCTCAGAATCAAATGTTTTATATGACTTTATATCAATCATATAAAAACATAGGACTGTAAAATTATAGAGGTTAAGGAAAAGGCAATTCAGCCGAGATTTCTTGAGCACGTTCTGTGTACAATAGTGTAAAACGTCTAATGAGATAGAGCACTGAGTTTATAGACAGATAGTTAAATGAAGAAGTTTATTTATTTTACAAGGAAACAAAATATTTTGCCATGTTTTAAAATTTTTCTAAAATTTGAAATAAGGCAAGTTGAGGATGGTGTATCTTTTAAAGGTCTTACCGAAATATTTTTTAAAGGCCTAACCAAGAATTACTTAATTATTTAGGTTAATGTTTTTTTTAATTTAACTTGCTATTTATATGTGAATAAAAATTGAGTTATGGGAAATTACATGATATCTAGCCAGTAAAAAAGATAAGCACAAATGTTACAGCTTTATTGTCCTGTAGGACATTAACCATGTTTTATAGCTAATCTTACAATCTTCTTTTATTGAACCTACTGTAAATGATCTAGTAATGAGGTATTCCAATGAGCAAATAAACATATATTCATCCTATATTTACATGACAGTGAGAACTAAAACCAACATAATCTCCTCTTTCTTTTTAAACACTTACAAGGACGAGGCATATATTTTTGTTCCCATGTGAAACAACACTGGGATCAAGCTAAGAAATGTTCTGCCTGCTCAATGAAATGTATCTTCTCCTAAAAGGTAACACTGTACACCAAGGAAAAGAGTATACATATTAAGACTAATAGCTTGCTTATCAAGATTTGCTTCAAAACTCTTACGTTACTGTCCTTACCAATCCAAAGTTATGAGGTATAAGCTCTGCCCAACCCCAGGTAGTTCCCTGATTTATGAAATCACACTGCTCAGGACCTAAAACTCTAAAAATATCTTTACTTAATTTACCCTATTTGAGGCCCTACTGCTGAATTCTCTAAAATATCACCAAACCTTAGCTTAATGAAGCTGAGTTTATGAAAACTGTGGTAAAGCAGAACACCACGTTAGCATTGTCTTAGACCCGGGGAGGCAGAGGGAGAGATTTATTGACTTGGACATCTGAGTTCAAATAGTTAAGGTGGGTCTTTCAAAGTTTTGTAGGGACAGGAATGTACTGGGAATGGGCAAAATTTATAGTAGTTTGGGGTTGACAGATATAGTGAAATGAAGGTTTTGATGTGAGTCTTGCGAAGTAAATTGCTATTTGAAAAAAGAGCTGTCTACCCAGATGAGCAGACTGTTATCTCAGAAAAATTGATTTACATGACTTTCCTGAAGCAAACAGTGAAAGCATTTATTGGTTTATAGTGTTATCTTTCTTGAGCAAAGATTATTGGGAAAAAGCCAGGTTGGCACGGATCATCTCAATTCTCAGTGCTAACAGCTCTGTCTCGATAGAGACTGTCTCCTTTCTCATGAAGCCTTTGTCAAGCTGGCATTCGCCCTAACTGCAATAAGTCTAATAAACCTAGCTTTGCTAGCTCAGTCCATTATTCTTCTGGTCTTGGACTGATTAACAGTAAATAAGAGTTGTATTTTTAACTCAGTAAAACATACTCTGATATCTAGGTCAAGTTTAAATAGCCTAATTTTCAATAGGTGGTCAACAAACAATTGCTGAAAGAAAAGACCTCTTATGACATAAAATACAATAAAAATATTCAATTAAAAATGAGAAAGCTACATGTTTTTATTTTGTCACCTAAAAATGTCATAATTGGAATACTTCTATCATTTTAATGGTAACATTTAGATCTTTCATCACACCCAAGATTGTGGTAGTTAATTTATGTGTCAACTTGACTGGGCTAAGAGATGCCCAGATAGCTGGTAAAGCATGATTTCTGGGTGGGTCTGTGAAGGTGTTTCTGAAGGAGATTAGCATTTGAATCTGTAGACTGAGTAACAGAGATCTCCCTCACCAGTACAGGTGGGCATCATTCAGTCCACTGAGGACCTGATTAGAACAAAAAGGCAGACAAAGGACAGATTTGCTCTCTGAGCTGAAACGTCCTCCTTTTCTTGCCCCTGGACCTTGCACTTTTGGTTCTCAAGCCTTTTATTCTTACACTGTAGGCTTCCTGGTTCCTGGGCCTTGAGATATTCCATAATTATTTCTAATGATTCCTGCCGTTGACCCCCCTGGTACTCAGGCCTTTGCAATTGGAATGGAACGACACCATTAGCTTTTCTGGACCTTCAGCTTGCAAATGGCAAATCATGGGCCTTCTCTGCTTTCATAATCATGTAAGCCAATCTCTTATAATAAATCCCTGTATTTCTGTTTCTATGGGGAACCTTAACTAATGCAATTGTCTAACAAATCTGATAAATAATCATTCTGTTGTAAGCCCACAGTTCACATTAACACATTAATAGAACAAGAAGCTTTATATTAAAGGACCAGTTTGAATTTTACAAAACAGTTCCAAGATTTTTATTTGATCACAGAACTCTATTTTTATAACCTTTAACAGCTTATAAGATCGGGTTCAGTATAACATTCTGGACAAAATAAGTGGTGATACTGAACTTGTCCTTATTTCTGTCAAAGTAAGCTGAGAGGCAGAGATACAAAATTTCTGTTACAAGCCATATACCTTCCTACTTACATACTTGATGATAATCATGATGGTTTTAATAAATAATTAACTCAGAACTAAAGTTATCCTTTAAAATATGCAACAACATATTGAACCTAAATAGATTATTTGCTATGACTTTCACAATAAATAAAAATAGTTTACCATAGTCAACTATTGGTTTACTTTCACTCACTTTTTTTTTCTTATATAAAGTTCTGTCTACATCTTATATTTTTAAGATTCAATGAAGAGCATTAAAAAATTTAAAAAATGAAAAAAATTCAAGGGAGAACATTGTAGAGCCAATCATTTTTGAAAGTCTATATTTTATCTGAAAAAGTTATTAAATGGACTCTTTTTACTATTTACTGTTGAATTATATCTTGCTAAAACTTTAGAACTAAAAACATGAAGAGCATTAAAAATAAAACACATGACATTTCATTACAAATTGTTACAATGAAAATAATCAAGATGTTTTATGGCATTTGGATAATCAACACCCCACAATTATTTCTAATGATTTCCAATAATTTAAAAACTAAAATTCAAGTTGTTGTTCTCATTTGTTATTTTACAGAATACCAAACCCATAGGAATATTTCAACCTTTTTTGAAATAATTCCAGATTTTAGAGATGCTGAGGCATTGATATCTTTACTATATAATATGTCTCTGAATATGGTTCTTAAGGATAAACATAAACAGGGTATTTTGAATTTTCTAGAGAAAAGCCCTGTGATTTTTGTGTACTTATTGAAATGACTTCTTAAGGATAATGGAGAAAAGGGTTTCCTGACATTTTTAATTTGAGAACTATTTTTTATAAGATTGGATCTCTTTCTGTCTTTTTAGAGAGACGTAGTATTCTAATGCTTTAGAGAAGTACTGGAGACTTGTCCAATAGAAAAGGGTGAAAATAATCAACAGATGGAGCTAAAATCTTAGCCTCCTTAGCAAAGGCTGGAGGCAACTCCTTAGGCCTCAACAGTCAGCCCTACTTTCAGCTCAAAAGTCAGATTTTTAGCTGCAGTTGCCAACGTCCTTGTAGATGTTTTAGCATAAATGCCAACAACATTGCTCTCACTTCTTAAATGGACCTGTGGCTTATCTTTCCAAGAAAGCAGGTGTATATAACAGAAACATCAAAGGAAAGTAGTCTATTTCCATAGACCACCAGGAAACTACAAATAAAGAGAGAAAACATACATGCACATGCATGTGCATGTGCACACAGACACAGAGAACTTTGCAGTATTTATTGTGCTTTATGAACATTAAATACAAATTGAATATCAAAAGGAAAAAGCCTCAAAAATTTAAATTTTTTTTCTTGTGTATGATACACATGGATAGCAGGGTATGGATCTATTTCCTGCTTATCTCAAAGCTTCTAGAAACCCACTATATATATTTTTTTTCTGGTTGATTTCTAGTCTGGGCAGTGATTAATAGAGAAGGAGATTTGGATGTGAAATTTGGAATGTGGATGAGATTTTACAAAATGGCACGTAGGCACTTCCAAGTTTATAAAAGCCAGAACAGGGGCAATTTCCCACCAGGCCTAACAGTAACTCACAATTAGTCAGCTGTTAATCAGAAAGGGACCTCATTCTCTCAATCCCCTAAGTGAGCTTTATGCATTAGGCTGTTTTCTTGCCTATAACAAAATGTGGAAGGCAAGGCCCAGAAAGTCAGCAATGGATTTAGCATTTTCTAATAAGAAAATTGGGCATGAATCAATTTAGTATGTCCTTTAATCCAGTGGACTTAAAGTATTTTCACACCACTATATCAAGTTAGGCAAAGGCTATATTAGATATCAAATTAAGTAGGAAAAAGACAGGAAGAAGACTGTGAAGATGCGGAAGCAATATTGCTTAAAAAAGAAACAGGATTATCTATACATATAGGCAGTAATATAACAAAATTTCCACTTCTCACTGGCCTCACCCCACACTCCGCATTCAAAATGGGCTTTTAGAACATGAAATGTGTGATGCCAATGGCCAGTTAGCATGAAACTGCAGCATCTTCAAATCCAGGACCTTATAAGCATAGACTTTTCTTAAAACTCCAAGAGGAGACCTATTTTATGTTCAGCCAATATAAGAAAATGTTTGCTGGCAAGATCAAGTCTGAATTTTTCATGTCTAAAAGTCATTTCATCTAGAAGAATGAGATAGGTTATAAAAGCACAGTTTCTGAGTTTGTTTTAATGATTAAATATTATATAAAAACATACCTGTATAGAGTCATAAAAATTTTATTTTTCTTTCTTTTTAAAAAAAATGTTTATTTATTTTTAAGAGAAAGACAGAGCACAAGTGGGGGTGGGGCAGAGAGAAACACACTGAATCTGAAACAGGTTCCAGGCTCTGAGTTATCAGCACGAGCCCAGTGTGGGGCTTGAACCCATGAACTGTGAGATCATGGCCTGAATCAAAGTCTGACACTTAACTGATTAAGCCACCCAGGTGTCCCAAGATTTTCTATAAAAGCAGATTTTACAAGTAGTTTTGAGTCAGCTTTTAATTTTCCTTCAAAATTTTAGCTGGAAATATTGCTAAAATGATTACATATGTCCTGTCTCATTAAAAAAATAATCAACCTAACAACCTTTTGTGGGTGGCTCAAATTCGTTATAAAAAGCAGCAATTATAATACATGTTGGAAAAATAATACTACTGAGGTAGGCAAGATCATTACCCCTAAACAAGATGGGTCAAGATTAATTTCATTTTATTTGTTGTGACTACTGTAACTAGGGTCTCTCCATCTTGTCTATTTGCTCTCACTCAAACAGTGCCCTTTCCTTTTCTTCTCCCTGTTTGCCCCTTGGAAATAGCCCCTAAACCAAACTGTCATAATAATGTTTGTATTAAGAATATATAGATATATGTTATCAATGAAGAACTGAGGAGTTGCTCTATGAATAAAATAGAAAGCCCCATGAGCCCAAACCCAAGTATATATATTTTATCCCATTAAGGTCTTTTTTTTTCTCTCTCTCTCTCTCTTTTTTAAAAATTCAATTTGGTTTTTCATCTCTGTTCACTAGTTATGTTCCAAATAAGTTATTTTCAAACTCATAAGTTACTATGTCTGTAAAAAATCAGAATCTTATATACTCATTGCATTTTAAGTGAAAATAAATCAGTATAGTTATATATTAGACTAATATTAATATATATCAATAATATCATTGTTTAGTAAGTTAAACTAATAGTAATTAGCAATAAGTTTAATGTATAGTATATACCAATAAGATTAATATTAATATTAATAAATAATAACAAGTTTTATATATGTATGACACTTATTTTTTATGATCTATTATTAGAGAAGATTAGACATCTATTACTAGGAAAAACTAGTTTATCTGGCATATAGTAAGTTCTTATAAATATCATAAATATTTATTGAATGAATGAGTGTTCTGATATTATATTACTTGTACACATACATATATATCTGTTGCTAATCATGAGTGGGTAGTTTTAATTAGAAAATAATCATAGGAGTTCTTTATTATTTTTATTATGGCATTCATATTAAGTATAATACATAATCAGAATTTTCTGTATTCAATTGTTTCTTGTCAAAAATCAGAGATATCTTTTCTTCTGTGTTACTTTTTCTAGATTCTCATCCTACTTTCTTTCTACACAAGCCTCTTTATTCTAACCTTCCATTCTCAGTGTCCCTTCACCAAATGTTCTTTGCAATTAAAACAGACACACACACACACGCGCGCACACACACAGGACCACTGTTTTATGGAGGCCACAAACATTCCATGTGGTAACTCAAGGAAATGCAACAATTCCTTCCTTGTGCCCAAGTGCCCTGTTCTACAAATACTCAGGAGACTGACTGTAATAACACCTCAGTGTAGGTGGTGTGTTTATTAAGACATCACATGGAAAACAGATGGTTACAACCTAATCTCCCATGACTGCTCAGCATGGCCCTGTCATCACCATCTATGTGGTGTCATTAATCTTACTCCGTGAACCAACTGCAGAGCATCCCATTTCTGGGACATTCACTTATTCAGTGAATATCTCAGAGTTTCTCAGAAGAAAATCACAATCATATTCAATCTATAATGAATACTTAAAAAAAAAAAACCTCTATGGGTTAGAGATTCCTGAATTGCATTAGAGTCAAGCATTGACAAAACTGCCTCAAATTCATTATTATTTTTTAATGTTTTATTTATTTTTGACACAGAGAGAGACAGAGCTTGAGAGGGGGAGGGGCAGAGAGAGAAGGAGACACAGAACCGGAAGCAGGCTCCAGGCTCTGAGCTAACTGCCAGCACAGAGCCTGACACGGGGCTCAAACCCACGAACGTGAGATCTGACCTGAGCCGAAGTCGGAGGCCTAACCGACTGAACCACCCAGGCGCCCCTCAAATTCATTGTTTAAGTGGTCAGGCATCAGTTGTGCATAGAAAAAAGGTCCAGTCATGATGTTCCTCAGAATGAGAGAGAAGGAAGAATGTGGTCCCCATATTTAGAGCTCTATATGTCACAGTTATTTTTTCCTGATGCTTTATTAGATAAAACTAATTTACCTGACATATAGGAAGTACACACAAATATTCATTGAATGAGAAAATGATATGCTGACATTTTATTAAAATTTTAAAGAAGTTATATTTTCACTGGGACAGTGCCAAAGAATTGCTAGCAACTGGGGATTGAAGTGAGGATCTGGTGCTCTGGTACAGCCCTGCTTAGGGCTTAGCTCCATTTTGAAAGAAGCCACCATTGGCATCATTGACAGAGCAATTCCATTTTACCTTATTTGGTTTTCCTCTGTCAACTCTTAAAATCTCCAGCTGAGTAGTCTTAACTGTATTCTTTCTGAGTTCTGGTGAGGGTAGGATGCCACAGTAAGAAGGGACTGTCTCTTAAGCAAGCACGGTTTCCATACTCTGTGACTTTATCTCAGAGGCTGTTACAAGGAGTGAAAATGAAGAGGAGCCCAGGTAGTATGGAGCTCAGAATCTCTTCCTCCAAGAAGCATGCAAATCATTCGTATGGTACAAATTAAAACAAGGTTAATTGATTCCTCTTCTCTCATTATTTATTAACCATAAACGTTTGTGAGGTGTTGCATCAAGCTCTTCGGTCTGAACCTCCCCCAAGGTAGTCTCTCTCTCTCCGAGAACATACTCCTTTCATCTTCTAAAGTGGCTGTTGACCACTACACTTGTTGCATGTTTTTTACCTTCTTACATTTTAGACAAGAACAAAAAAACCCAGAAGAACCAAATCCACTTCCTTTTCCTCTAACTTAAAGATTCTGTTATTTCTTAGAATCCTGCTTTTTTGTCTCTTTTAGAAAGAAATAGTTCATATTTATTTTCTTAAACAATTAGAGCAGATTTCATGGACTGCTTACAGACTAGCCAGATGGGAAATATAAAGAAGTTACTCTTTTCTCTAAAAAGCCTAAGACAACCCCTTTGGCTCTGTCCTTTGGGTTAGATTATCCTCTGATGGTAAAGAAGAGAGGTCATGGGACTTAAAATTGTAAATAGTCAAATAACTGTAATCCAGGTAAGAAATATTTTTCCTCTTCACTTAGTTCCAATGGAGAGAAACTTTAAGATCTATTCAGGTATGTATTAAAAAAATCATACTTTTAGATAATATCACATTTATAGTAAGGCACAGAAAGAAAGGGCATTTATCTTTGGTAAAGTTATATGCAGTGACCAATAATCTTTGATTTATTCTTAAGTAAACATCACAGCCAGTAGCATAGAAATATTTGCAAGAGCTCATATTCTGCTCATTCAGTCACTATTTTGTATTCTGTCTCCAAAGAATCATATAGTTCAATCATGTGTGTGAGAATGCCAAGAGCTAGTTTAAGACCTTAGGAGACCCTAACTAAATATTGTAAAGAGAACATACCCCACACACATTCAAGCCATAACCAATACTAAACCATAAAATAAGTACTGTTAGAAATTGTAATAAGTTTCTGGGGCATCTGGGTGCTCCATCAGTGGAGTGTCTGACTTTGGCTCAGGTCATGATTTCAAAGTTCATGAGTTTGAGCCCTGAATCGGGCTTGCTGCTGTCAGCACAGAGCCTGCCTCAGATCCTCTGTCTCCTTCTCTCTCCATGCCCTCCCCTTCTCTCAAACATAAATAAAACATTAAAAAGAAGAAATTGTAATGAGTTTCTTTTTTTCCCATAGACTTGGACTCTATCTATCTATCTATCATCTATCAATTATCTATCTATCAAGTTGCTTTCAATAAAATTTGATAATCTTGTTTCCTGAGTCCTTTGCACAACCTTGACCTGCTCCTTCGATGTTTCAAAGTGGCAATGTCTCAGACATGAACATTGCAGTAGCAGCAGACTTTAGTATTTCTTCTCTGTTTCTCTCCCCTCATTTTCTTGAACATTTTGATTAGTAATTATGTTAGTGGAAACATCCGAATTACCTAAAATAAGCATACTTTATGATTCATACAGAATGGAATTGTACGATTCTTCCAAGCACACCACAGGCACTGTCTCCTCCAGCCCTTTCCGTTAGTCTCCTACTGCTGTGAAGATTAGTGCAGAGGCACGTGAGCCTCAGGTGGCACTGAAGTCACCACACAGTAAGAAGTCCCTCCATATCAGCAATTCTCCTGATGCCAGCAGTACAGGCAATGGTGACCCTTCCTGAATAGGTAATTACTGGAATCTTTTGAGACAAATAGGGCCGAGGCTGGAGGGTAGTTACTGCCCACCTTTTACAGCAAAACCTCCTTGATACTATATTTATTTGGTATGTGGGATCACAAACTATTCGTTTCAGTAAGACGTCAAAGTTCATCTAGTCCAACCGATTTATTTATTTTTGCATATGATTTGTTTTATTATTCAAGTAGTACATTTACTATAGGAAGACCAGAAGTGTCATCAAGTGAAGATTAGAAATGTAAGGTCATCCTAAATTCCACCTCTTAGATATATTTCCTTTAACATTTTAACTTTTTGGAGAATATCCCTTGGTAACAACAGCAGCTACATGATCATCTGTTCTCATGACTATGCTAGCAGTGGTACCTGAGAATAATGCTATACTATTTGGTCATGCTCTCAGCTTGCTGAAAGACTGACCAAGAGGGGAGAATTAAATGGAGACCAGACTTAAGATCCACTGGTTAAGACACAGAAACAAAACTTAACCGGGGATCCTGGGTGGCTCAGTTGGTAAAGCGTCTGACTTCAGCTCAGGTCATAATCTCAGGGCTCATGGGTTCCAGCCCCGCATTGGGCTTTGTGCTGACAGCTCAGAGCCTGGAGCCTGCTTCAGATTCTGTGTCTCCCTCTCTCTGCCCTTTCCCCACTCTGTCTCAAAAATAAATAAATATATTTTTAAAACTTTAATCTAGTTTATTCCATGAATTTAAGCAAAACTTAACTTAGGTTATTCCTTATAAATGGCTCTTGACTTACAAACTTAAGTTGCCTTCCTAAAATGGCATAATGTGATCACTTTTAGCCAATTCCCTGCTGTCTGAAAATCCCCACTGTAAGTTACAAAATCATTGTAAAGGTTAAACAACTTTCTTGTTCTTTCTTTATGAGCCATCCTATAACATCATGCTTCTGAGCTTCACTTCCGTTTCAGGTTTGAAGTCTCCCCGTTCGCCAAAGATTTGTTTCTTGCTCAATAACATATTCATATCAACCAGAAATATCTTAATTTTCTTTTGGACCATGTGTGAATATGTGTGTGTGTGTGTGTGTGTGTGTGTGTGTATCATATGATTTATAGATGCAGTTGGCCTTTGAGCAACACAGGGATTAGCGGCAGTGCTCTCTGTACAGTCAAAGATCTGTGTATGACTTTTGACTCCCCCCAAACTTAATAGCCTACCATTAACCTTACCAACTGGCCTTACCAGTGACATAAGCAGTCAATGAATGCATATTTTGTATGATATACGTATTATGTACTGTATTCTTACAACAAGGTAAACTAGAGAAAAGAATATGTTATTAATAAAATCCTAAGAAAGAGAAAATACATTTACAGTACTATACTGTGTTAATTGAAAATAATCTGGATGGGGCACCTGGGTGGCTCAGATGGTTAAGCATCCCACTCTTGATTTTGGCTCAGGTCCTGATATCAGTTTGTGATTTGAACCTCACATTGGGCTCTGAGCTGACCCTGCTTGGGATTTTCTCTCTCTCTCTCTCTCTCTCTCTCTGCCTCTACCCTGCTCACTTATTCTATCTCTCTCTCAAAATAAATACAAAAACTTAAAAAATTAAAAAGATAACCTGCATATAAGTGGACTTGCAAAGTTCAAATCCATATTGCTTGAGGGTCAACTGCATATATAATCCAGTCTGTATGTATAGAAAATAGTTTATTTTCAAAAAAAGGGACCATATTACATATTCTGCTTTTTAACACAGTGAATCCTAGCTCTGTCACCTCCTCGCTATACATCATATAATGTAATCTCTCTGTCTTAATTTTCTCATCTGTAAAATTGATAATACAAAGTAATTCTTATCTCATAGGGTTGTTATAAGGATTAAATAAGTTGCTATATGTGAAACACTTAAACCAGTAACACATAAACAAATTACCCAATAAACTTTATTATTTTTTAAAGTTTATTTATTTTAAGAGAGAGAAAGTAAGCATGAGTGGGAGAGGAGCAGAGAGAGAGAATCTGTGCCATTAGCACAGAGCCCGATGTGGGGCATGATCTCAAGAACCATGAGATCATGACCGAAGCCAAAATCAAGAGTCCTAACCAACAGGACCACCTAGGCACCCCACTAACCAATAAATTTTAGTTATTATAATAGTATAATTTATTAAAGATATCTTTATTTTTGTTCATATAAACTATAGCCAGTTAATCCTGCCATTATGTCAGATGAGAACTCTAAATCCAAAGGTGCCTTGACAACTTGACAGCATCTGGCAGAATCAGGGCACAGGGGCTCACTCCAGCTCTGGCCTCTTCCTACATCCCAAAGGACAGGTCGTGGCAAGAGCTGACAGCAGAGTGTCCTGTGCTGGGAAGTTTGCACTCGTTAATTCATGTAATCCTTACAAATAACCTTAAAAAGGCAATTGTTAGAACTCTAAACTTACCCATGGAGAACCTAGGACATGTACACATTGCAAGTTATCAAATCTGCCCAGCAAGCGATGGAGCCACAGGTCAATTTTGGGCCTTCTGACTCCAAAGTTCTTGCCTTTAAACACTATTCTAGGCTGTCTCACACGAGAATTTCTTCACACTAATGGTAATAAGCCTGGAAATCTCTAAAGATCATTAAAATCATGAAAGTCATTAAGATAGAGTATCTCCTGAGGTGCCTGGGTGGCTCAGTCGATTAAGCATCTGACTTCAGCTCAGGTCATGATCTCCCCTTGCATGAGTTTGAGCCCCGTGTCGGGCTCTGTGCTGACAGCTCAGAGCCTGGAGCCTGCTTCAGATTCTGTGTCTTCCTCTTTTTCTCTGCCCCTCTGCCACTCATGTTTTGTCTCTGTGTCGGTCTCCTCAAAAATAATTAAACATTAAAAAAATTTAAAAAGAAAGATAGCATATTTTCCTAATGACCTAATTCATTATAAGGGACTTAAGCCCCATCAACATCCAGCAGCCTGACATTCAAAGATGTAACTCTATTCATCAGGGGTACTTACATTCCTACCTTATGCTTCATAGTTTTTCAGGCATATTCACAGCACACCCCCTCCCGCCCCCCGCCGTGTTCATATCTCACTCAATACATTTTTTCCTTATAAAAAACTCAGTTTATTTAAGTTGGGTTTTGAAAGCTGCTTCCAGAAACAGAGTAGAAACCTGGGAACTCAGTTTCTTCTCAAATAGTTGGGGAGGAATTAGAACATTTGTCTCTGTGTTCTCCCGAGGCTGTGGGATATCAACAAGGTGGGAGAGAGTAGGCATGCTGAAAAATGTTGAATAGATTCATTTATGAGCTAGGACAGAAGGTCATATTTCCCCTTTTGAATAGGAAAAAAAATCCTAGGTAGAAATGTGTGTGTAGAAATAGGAAATTATTCCATCCTTTCAATTTACTGCTGCTTTTACACATTGCTCACTTGTATTTTATGGTGAGTCATGACTGTAGCAATCTAAGGTTTGTCTTGCTTCATCCTAAACACCTACTTTCTCATCAGCTCAATTGATGAAAACTTTGGATCAAGCTACAATATATATTTGTACTGATTTTTGTGTCCAGACAAAATCTTTTAAATGAATGGTGGAAAGCCACAGTCACATACTTCACCCATAAACAAAAGAAACCCAAGTACTGAATAATCAGAGGGAAAACTGGCCACTTGAGTATATAATTCTACATGTTCATTTCATAGGCCAGTTACATAAATGTTTAGAATATTTTATCTTTATATACAGGAAGGTGTTTCCTTACTTTAGTTTTTGCCTAAAGGAGCTCCTGTTAGAAGATGCCACTATTCCTTAGATATGATCAATCCAAGGAGGCAAACTGAATGCTAAGGACTTTTAAAACAAATAAAATAGCTATTTAACATCCTGCACATCGATTCACCTGATTAACTCTAGAATCACCAGCAACAACTCAGGATTAAGAGGTTAAAAACCTCAGGAAGGTAGAACTAACAGATCACAGCCAGGAAATATTACTTCTTCAAACTGTGAAGACTTAAGAAGTTCAGCCATGTATTTAAATGCATTGTACAGTGCTGCTCATAAATAAAATTAATTAACTTTTCCTTTACTGTCATCTTTGGGGAAATCACAGATTTCTTTGTAAAGTTAGCGAATGATGTGAATATTCTTTCCAGAGCATACCTAGAAGTATTTGCATATCAAGATTTTACCACAGAAGGGTAGGAGATATTGACCTTCCAAAACCATCCAAAGAGCAGTGAAAGAATTTCTGTAGCTCACAGATAAGACGGAGGATCAAAGTACTCCCTTCAGGAAGACTTCTCCTAACTAATGTTATGCTTTCCATATTCCTATTACAGGAATTAACATTCTTGTTGCAAGGATGCCCCATAATCTGTAAGACCCGTAGAAACCTGGAATATGCTATCAAAGTTGCTACATGAAGTGCCAGACTGGCCTCTGGGGTCAGTTAACTCAACAAATGTCAATTCATAAATCACTAATAAAGATGTATTAAGGGTCTCCTCAAAATTCTTCTAGCACCTTGTGTCCATGACAGAAGATTTTGTGTATACATTTGCCTTTCTGTTTATAAATATTTACAAATGTGTTCTTTTGGTCTTAGAGATTTTGTATCATATCTTTGACATCATTTGTTTTAACATTAAGATGTTGGAAAGTCAGATCTCTTTCACAGCTCTTTGTTATCATTAGATCCAAAAAAATCTTATGAGTTCAAAAAAACCACTAATTCAAGACTCATGGAGCAGCACCACCACTTTCTCTTAAGTCTGTGTGTGTACATTAAGTGTCAGTGTTAACTTGGACTCTTCAATTCTCAAAAGATTTAAAGTTGTTAAGGAGACAAGACAAAAACATCTTTACAGGCTTGTTCAGGATTTGCCATAATGAATAGCATGAATATAGATTTTGGAACCAAATATGTTTAAAGCTTTGTTTGGGATTCTAAGGTCAAGTTGAATCCACAAATCTTGCAAATTTGAATAATTTGACAATTGTTTTCCTACCAAGTTGCTAAGAATCAAGAGGCTGATTCTGGTGTAAGCCCTGAAACGAATTGTGTGAAGCTAAAAAGGTCAGTTAACCCCTCTAGATACCATCCTATCATCTGCAGAGTAAGAAAGTTTACAAGAGGTTTCCATTCCCTTTTACCTCTAAGTTATGGTGACATTGTATAGACGCTCAGTGATCACCCAGTTGGAGGGCGTAAACCGAGGGTAATTGCCACAGTAAACCATTTGCCTTCTTGTTGAATGTATCAATGAGGGTCTGTCAAACTAAGCCAGGGGCTGGGGGTGGGAGAAGCAAAGCTCTGATTTGTGGTACTTGCTGATTTCCATGATGTAAATATTTTCACTTTTGCCAGTTTCAAGCTGCCTGTGTGATGTCACTAAACAAAGTTAGGAAGAGATATGCAAATTCAGCTCTCAGGA
The DNA here is from genome assembly GCF_006229205.1 of Suricata suricatta. NCBI lineage: Eukaryota > Metazoa > Chordata > Mammalia > Carnivora > Herpestidae > Suricata > Suricata suricatta. Next base: position 113,689,621 of record NC_043700.1, read on the forward strand.
AATGGCACAATCAAGTGTCAGCATGCATTTGACTCCATTCTCCTGATCTAAAGCTTACTCTCAAACCATAGGTAACAAACATCCAGTATCACTTTTAATTATATCTTAATAACACACCAAACCAAAGCTTTGCTTGGGAACATTTTCCTATTTGGATGAAAAGATACACAGTACCCATTTGTTTTAGCCTTGGGGAAATAAAAGTGCAAACTAATATCCCTAAATGAAATGCGCAAAACACATCTCAGTTTCGTTTGGCACTAAAGTAGGTTGCAAGTTTGCAAATTCTCATTGAACACAGGCGTTCAAGTGAATCTTTGCACAAGGATAGCCTGGAAATACGTCTCTTAACACCGTGGTATGTTTACATCAAATAAAGTTGTGAAACAATTTAAAGTTGGAGAAGTTTCAAATGAATAATTCAATTGAACACATTCAGGAATCTACAGAAGGCAGTTTTTCCTTCCCTGAAGACATCACTCAAAAATAGTTTCTGGGGACGCCTGGGTGGCTCAGTCGGTTGAATGTCCAGCTTCGGCTCAGGTCATGATCTCACAGTTCGTGGGTTCAAGCCCCCTGTCGGGCTCTGTGCTGACAGCTAGCTCAGAGCCTGGAGCCTGCTTTAGATTCTGTGTCTCGTTCTCTCTCTGACCCTCCCCTGCTTGCGCTGCCTCTCTCTGTCCCTCAAAAATAAATAAAAAACATTTAAAAATTTTTTAATCTTAAAAATATAGTTTAAGAAAAAATATCTTCTGTACTGAAAGACTCTAACAGACCTCTGCTATCATTATCATCAGCCAAATTTAACAGTATCTATGTCTTTCTTGGAGTACTTAGCAGAAGGCAGACTCTGAAAAATAGGTTAGGTAGTTTATTTCCAGAATGGATCCGCAGGAATGGGAGTAGGAGATGTGAAAGAATGTAACGGAGAAAGAAAGAAAACCAATATCCAGATATGTTATCAAGCTGGCCAATGCCTTGGGCAACTAGACCTCAGAATTCTCAATACATAGAAAGTACCTGGGAATATTCTGCTGTACAGTTAGAACTTGGAAGCATGGGGCACCAGGGTGGCTAAGTCTGTTGAGCATCTGACTATTGATTTTGACTCAGGTCATGATTCCACAGTCATGGGATATGCCTGTGTCTGGCTCTAAGCTGAGTGTGGAGCCTTTTGGGATTCTCTCTCTGTCTCAAAACGTAAAATTAAAAAAATTAAAAAGAAGAAAGAAAATAAGGAACAGGGAAGATTTTAATCACCTCCTCTTCTAAGACACTGATCAAAAGATACCTATAGCGTTTTTAAATTTTTACTACTCTATTGAGATAAATATATACAGTATCCTGCACAGACTTAAAGTATTTAATTTGATATACAAACCTATGAAACTCTTACCACAATTATCACTTTAGACATTTCCATTGCCCCAAAAGTTTCCCCAGTTCTTTCTTCAGTCCATCCTTTTCTCTACCTGTGTCACCAGGCAACTTATTGAAGTAAACATGGCTTGTTTGCTTCTGGAATTTTGCAAAAATGAAATCATGGAACATATACTGGTTTTGTCTAGCTTCTTTCACTCAGCATTATCATGTTCAGATGTATCATTTTTGTTGCATGCAATAAAGTTCTTTTTCATTTTAATCGTTAAATGGTATTCCTTTGTTTAGATATTCTACACTTTGTTTATCTATTCATTCGCCTATCGACATCTGGTTTTTTTCCAGTTTGGGGCTATTACAAATAAAGCCTTTATGAATAATCAAATACAAGTCATTGGAGAGATATATACTTTTATTACTCTTGGGTTGTAAAGTAGATATATGTTTAACTTGTTAAGAAAATGCCAAGTTTTATCCCAAAATGATCATACCATTTTACATTCCCCCAACAGTAAGTATATCAGAGTTCCAGTTGTTCCAAATACTTGCTAACACTTGGTCTTGTCAACTTTAGCCATTCTATTAGGTGTGTAGTGCTATTTCATATGATCTTAAATTGCATTTACAAAATGAGGAGTGATGCTGACAAGCCATTCATGTGCTTATTGGCTATTCTCCTTTGATTCACCTGTTCCAATACTTTGCCAGTATTTTACTTAAGTTGCTTATCTTCCTGTAATTAAGTATAGAGCTTTGCCTATAATCTGAATACAAACCCTTTGCCAGATATAAATTTTGTGTTTTCTCTCAATTTGTGGTTTATCTTTCTTTAATGATGTTTTAGAAGAGCAAAATTTTTGCTTTTTAATAAACTTTAATATTTTTTTGTTTCTTGTTTTCTGTAAGCTCTGTGAGACGCCTTTGCACACACCCAGGGTTACAAAGATTTCCTCCTGGATTCTCCTCTGGAAGTTGTAGTGAGGTTTCCACTGAAGTCTCTGACCTACTTCATGTTAATTTGTGTGTGTGGTGTGAAGTCAGGATTTACATTCATTTTTGTTCATATTGATGTCCAGTTATTCAAACACCACTTAATTAAAAGACTTCTTGCTCCCATTTAATTGTCTCATCACCTTAAAGTTGAAATACTTCCATGTAATTAACGTATTTCTACTTTTCTCTAGTTTTTCTCTAACTTGATCTGTATTATTTAGATAACTTGGCTTAGTTTAGTTTTTCACTGCTTTCAGTTCCTAATTATGATGCCTATAGACTCAATGCTTTATTAATTTTCCTCCTCATTCTTACATACCTTCTTGTACTCCAATCCTTCCAATATATACTAACTTCAGATCCTGAATTCTAAACTTTTTAATGTTTATTTCTTTTTGAGAGAGGGGGTGGAGAGAGAGAGAGAGAGAGAGAGAGAGAGAGAGAGAGAGAGAGAGAGGGAGAAATGGGGCATGAGTTGGGGAGAGGGGCAGAGAGAGAGACACAGAATTTGAAGCAGGCTCCAGACTCTGGGTTGTCAGCACAGAGCCCAAAGTGGGGCTTAAACTCCTGAACTGTGAGATCATGACCTGGGCTGAAGTCAGACACTTAACTGATTGGGCCACTCAGGCACCCTCATCTTGAATTCTAGACATCCTGCTTATTAATGCTTTTAATATTCTGTCATATTAATCAGAGATATCTTTACATTAAGGTTTCTCGACAATGTCACTATTGCCATTTAGGACTGGATAATTACTGTGGGGAGTTGTGCATTTAAAGATATTAAAAAGCATCCTGGGCCTCGACCCAAGAAATGCCAGAAGCACTTCAAGTCGTGACAATCAAAAATGTCTCCTGAGAGGCAAAATTGGTCTTGATTGAGAACCATTATTTTACATGCGTGTTTATATCTGTGGATTACTATTGTCAAAATGTATATGTTTTGCTTAATTTTGGAGGGAGGAGGCAAAATAGTCATTAAAACATGTCATTTTTAAGGCTAGTATATTCAATCTTCACTATCAGTAAGTTTTTCTATGGCTGCAGATTACATAACAGGACACGGGCTTCTTATCTATATAATCTCCAACTCTTTTCCCCCAATAAAGTTTGTTGGCCTCCAACAACAATAAAACATAGTTTAAATGTGACTTTTACCTTAAACAAAGATATTTTAAGGACAGCCTTACATTCTGCTATTCAAATTTATTTCATTTTGTATTTTACTTGCATAATGAGGCAGTTGGCCTAAGTGATTCAACAATCAACAATAAATTTGTTCACTTGATTAAAGCTCATTTAGATCAAGTTGATAGCATGTTTAAGAGAAAATAACTATCTTAAAGGAACATCTCTTCTGAGATATCAGCAGAAAACCTGACATAAGGCAAATATTTGAAAATTTTTAAAAGTAGTCCTTTAAAGGAGGGAAACTATTCTGGATGCATCTTTACGGTGATAATAATCTAAGTGAATATTAAAAAGTATAATTAAAAGGCATCAAGTAAAAGCTATTCTCTGTTAGGTTGAAAACTTCAACTGAGAATGAATCAGCGTTCATAATCGTATGTACTTGTGAATTAAGGAAGTAAAGCGTGTGGTAACTAATTTGGTTCTCTCTATATTCTAACTCTTCTTACAACTAAGAAAAATTCTGAGACTGATAATAAGAACACCAAAACCATTTATGAATATTTCTCACTCACCATGCCTATGTTTATATGTACGTGGCATATTTAAGACTCTATAGTCTTCCCACTATAAATATGCTTCTCTCAAAGAAAACCAGAGCCAAGTATTCAGAAATTAATGTAAAAAATCAGAGGCATAAAAGTGGGAGTATTTGAGAGTAGGAGGAAAACAAGAAAGGTTTTAAAAATAATTCATTATTTAACTTGCTGATGTCATGTCTGTATAGCTTCTGTCTTCTAGTTAAAGATCCAGGGGGTGTATCAGAATTTTTGAAAATTAAGTATACTTCAAGAAATACTAAACACTATTTATTTTTTAAATATTTATAATTTGTGCCATCTAAAAAATTGTGAGTTTATCATAAAAGAGAAATGTTTTATAATCTTATTTAGCCAAAATTCTGTAGTGTATAAATTATTTCTTGTGTGGCTTGGCTTTCGTGGTGTTTTTTCTTGGAACATTTCCAAATGGATAAACAGTGAGTAGCAATTAAAGCCAATATAGCTCATAAGTTTCATGTTCATTCTCTTATTGCTGATAGACAATTCAGAATGCCCGCTACACAATGGAAAATATAAACCAGTTGCATATGCCATTATAGAGGGATTAAAAATTCTGCTTTGAAAAGCAATAGATCTGGGTTTGAATTCTAGTTCTATTCTTCCTAACCTATGTTACTGTGGCAAAGTTTCTTAACTTCCATGAGCCTCCATTTCCAAATAAGCAATGTAAGGATAATAATACCTTCTTACATGGTTGCTGTGATAGTTCATGAGAGGACAAGGGCCTGGCACAAAGGAGCCCTGCATTGATCTGATTTTATTGCTTTTATTTTTGTTGGTTTTATTATTATGCAGAGTCGTACTGAAACTCTTACACTTGAGGTGGGAGAACCAATCTGACAGAGCGAAAAACATTTTTAAATTAAATTCTCCAAGGGACATTTTAATCATGGCTAATATATGAAAAATATATGGCAGGATCCAGAATTTTGGTGGTACTTCAGATGGTCTCTCCCTGGCACCCTGAGAGAACTAAGCCAGTCCACCCACTCAGTGTGGTCCCTTGTCTCCGCCTGAATGTTCTTGATACTTGCTGACATCCATCCATATGCCATCCTTCATCAGAAACTTCCTACTCACTGCTGGGATTACACCCTTTTCTTTATTCATAAGCTTTCAAAATTCATGAAAACCCCAAAATCACTGTCAAAAGTACAGGAAAATCTATGTTTTTGTCTGTTCACAGCAGAAGAGATTGGTTTTCTTGCAATAAATAATTTTAGAACTTACATTTGAATATGTGCTTCTATGAAGAAATGTTTATTTATTTTGTCAATATCTTTATGAGGTAGATAAATGTTATAATCCCATTATCCAGAAGACTAACATAGTGGACATAGAAGGCAAGTATTTTACCAAAGTGAAATGTACCCCACCCCACTGCTATTGAGTGTCCAGCACAAGTTTATCCTTAGGTGTTTTGGAGGCAGGTAATCACCACCATGCAGGTGTTTCATTGGGGTGAACTTGTGTGAAATGCAATGAAAAACACAATGGAATCTTAAAGGAGAAAAAAAATGATTACACTAAGGCCAAATGCACTTTTCTTATTTCCTTTTTTTTTAATTTTTCTTTTTGATGCTTATTTATTTTTGAGAGAGAGAGAGAGACAGAATACAAGCAGGGAAGAGACAAAGAGAGGGGGATACAGAGAATCCAAAGCAGGCTCCAGGCTCTGAGCTGTCAGCACAGAACCCAACACCGGGTTCAAACTCACGAACTGTGCGATCATGACCTGAGCCAAAGTCAGATGTTTAACTGACTGAGCAACCCAAGTCCCCCATCTTCTTATTTCTAAATATTTCTTCTTTGGGTTATTTTATTCATGAATTCCTTTCAATAGTATGTCTTAGGCTCTTCTTCCCTGCCCTTACTGTTTCAATAATATCACTCATATATGTGCTTTCTCTAATAACAAAAATAGTAATCATAATATTTGTTATTTCCTATGAACCAAGCAATGTGCTGGGTACATGACACATATTCACCCCAGTATAAGGTGAAAAAACTGAAGCAATGGAACTTTAAGCCACCTGCTCAAGGTTACTAAATAGCAAGGAACAAGGAAAGGTTGAAGACAATCAGGATACAGGGAATTCTTATGCTCTATTGAGTCTGGTTTAATAAAAATGCTTCTGTAAATAAGAAGTTTAGACAAAATATTTTTTAGTATCTTTTTCTACGATACATAGTGGGTGAAAGTAGACATTCCTCTGCAAAAGAAGGGACTGGAAAGGGTGATATTATGTTGCATTGCAAACTGGTTGAGTGCACAGACCAAAAGGAGAAAGGAAGAGAGAGGCAGGCCACCCTGGATTGGTAGGCGGCAGTTTTAATAAGTAAGGGAATTTACCCTTGAAGCTTGTAATCCAGGCAAGCAAGATGAGTAGATCTTTTTTAACAGTCATCTCCTCAGAAATACCTTTCTGTGTCTTGAATGACAAGATGGAAAAAAATCATTGAGAAGCTTTTTATTAAATAGAAATATGTTCCAAAATAATCTCTAAGGATATATATTTTTTAACCTAAAAGATAACCATCAGATTATACTTCGAACTTCTTCCTATTCTGCAAACAATTAGCAACAGTGGGTATAAAGTAAAATCTAAACATTAAAATGTGCAGTTCTGGAGTGTAACAAAGAGACGAATATATATCAGTTAAGATCCCACAAGGAAACAGATGTCATGCTCCAAAGGGTTTAAACTGAAAAGAATTAGATGAAGGGACCATATGTGGAGGTGTAGTCAGGATTAAGGGAATCAATAAGGATGATGCATCAGCCAGAAGCAGGCAACCGGGGGAAGGATGATGAAGAAAAGGAGTAATGATCCTGTTTGTCAGTGAGAAACAGAACTTTCTTAAATTAAACTCATTAACACTTTGTCAAAATTAAATAAATTTTATTGTTCATTTTAAACTCACCATTGCAGCCACTATAAACAAAGACAAATGAGGTCCACATTACCTCAGATATTGTAAATTTTAATGTAGAGCCTCAATCTGTCTTAGTTTATTGTCTTTCACATTCTAGTGTAACCAGCCATTTTACTTACTTATCCCCTTTTCCCCTTCATAGACAAAAATCAGACCCATTATTCTCCATGAACATTTATATATCTTGACAGCTTTTGAATTTATCAGAGTCTCCATCACCACTATTAGTTTCAGCTTCAACTGAAGTTACTAACTTCTGTCACAGACCAAAAAGTACTAGCAAATAAATCTGGAACTATCTCTCACATACAAACATGTGAGCAGAATAGCAAATTTCCAGAAACAACTGCACACCACTATACATGTCCATACAAGGTAGATTATATTGTTGATCCTAATCCTTCACTGTTCTGTTGTAATATTTTATTCTCACACACTTGCCACAACCTCATGGTAGATGAAAAGTGTTTTTCTTTGCCCCTTGACTTGTGGTTGGCCTTGTACTTGGCTTTGGACATTAGGACATTAGTGAATATGAGGCGAGTGGAGGCTTGAAATGTTCTTTCATGATAAGGCGTGCCCTTTTACACTCCAGTGAACTGCCAATAAAGAAACAAGACCCAGGTTGTTGACGCCCTTCTGTCTACACCCCAGAACAAATACATTTGCATCACAGAGTCTGGAGCCTGAATCCCAGAGCTGGAAGTCCAGCCCAACCTAGCTAACGTATAGACTACCTACAGACATATGAGCAAGGAAATAAATATTTGTTCTTTCAATCCACTGAGTTGAGGTAGTGAGATATGGAGCATTATTGTGGACTGAGTCATGACCTGGTCATATGTATTCTTTTTACATTTGTGAACATGAATAGGAAATGTGTACATTAATACAAAATATTTTATGTCCTTTTATACCTACTGATAGTCGCTTGTTAGTACATAAAATTTTTAACCCACTTTTAGCAAATTTTGGTGTATTTGGAAGAATTAATTCTATTGATTTGCAACATGATAAGAAGTTTAAATAGTAAAGCATTAAAAACACTGTTATTATAGTTTAGTTTACTTATGTATTAAATATTCCCTAAACATTTTGTGGAAACAATGATAAATTATTTGATTCAAAGAATCAGTTTAGGAAATTAGAAATTTCAGAAGAAACAAGATTTTGATGAACAAATAAACATGTCTTACATAAACTAAAACGTTACTAAATAAAGTAAAATAAAACAAGATATGTTAACATCATTTTTTCACACTGTAAATGCCATATATTACTTAAATCAAAATTATTAAGCCAGTATAAATTGTTCTAGGTGAGGAATATGTCTTAATGATTTTTGACATTTATGTACTAAATATATATTTTTAACTCTTGCATTTTGTTTTGTTTCTCTCTAATGTGATTTTTTAAGTATACCTACCTCATTATGATAGTTTTTAAACGTACAGAAAAGTTGAAAGGATTGCTCAGTGAACATCTAGATATGCCAATGGTTAACATGTATCACATCTGCTTTGTTTCTTTCTAAATCCATATATTTTTGAATGGGCAGTTCTTTTGGAATAGTTTTAGATTTGCAGAAAAGTTGCATCCCCTGTACAGAGGGTGCCTGTACACCTTTCACTCAGTTCTCCTTGATGTTAACAGTTTACGTAGCCTTGGTTCAGTTGTCAAAATTTAACAATGAACAGTGGTACATTACTATTAACTAAATTATAGATTTTTTTTTTTTAATGTTTTAAATTTTAAAAAATTATTTTGAGAGAGAGAGAAAAAATGCAAGCAAGCAGGGGAGGGGCAGAGATAGAGACACTCACAGAATCTGAAACAGGCTCCAGGCTCTAAGCTGTCAGCACAGAGCCCCACACGGGGCTTGAATTTATCAGCCTTGAGATCATGATCTGAGTCAAAGTTAGACACTTAACCAACTAAGCAACCCAGGTGCCCCTAAATTATAGATTTGAATCAGATTTAACCTTTTAAGTATATTAGGAGTACTGAAGTTCTTAGTTGTTTTTTCCCTTTGCTATTTGTCTGATATCAATCACAGTTCTATGCTCCTTATAGCAATCAAGGTCATTACTTTACAGTTCTCTCTGTCTCTCTCTTTTTTCTCTTGAGTTATATAGCCCAACACGGGTTCAAAGTTTCTTTTTCTTGTTTCTGTAAATTTATGAATTTTCTAATTTTAAATTTATGTAGGTTTACTAGTTACAGCAATCCAATAAAAACAAGAGCTGTATTCATTTTAAGTGAATTTATAACCTAATCCGTCAGTTTGTCTTTGGAGACAGGCAGGTCCGTATCACTCTGTTTACCAAATATTTCAGATCACACAGTGGAGAGTTGTTACAGAACTCTCCGGCAGGCCAAGGAAGCCAATTGGAATTCATGGTTTCATTTCCCTCTAATACTTTCAGTGCGGTTTTTGGCAGTGCTGTTTTGGTCAAAATGGGAGTGGGTAGTCATTCCAAGGGTACAATTTAAAGTTTATTTTGTCCTTTTTGTTTGCGTGTGAAGCTTATCCTCACATCTTGACCCAAGTCGTTTGTATATTACCATGGGACTTACTTATTTTTTTTTCCCATAATATTTTATTGTCAAATTGTTTTCCATACAACACCCAGGGCTCTTCCCCTCAAGTGCCCTCCACCATCACCACCACCTGTCTTCCCTCCTCCCCCCTCCCCCCCAACCCTCAGTTCATTCTCAGCATTTAATAGTCTCTCAAGTTTTGCATCCCTCTCTCTCCCCAACTCTCTCCCCTTCCTCCGTTCCCCCTGGCTCTCCATTAGGTCCCTCTTGTTTTCCTGCTAGACCTATGAGTGCAAACATATGGTTTCTGTCCTTCTCTGCCTGGCTTACTTCACTCAGCATGACACCCTCAAGGTCCATCCACTTTCCTACGAAGGGCCATATGTCATTCCCTCTCATTGCCATGTAGTACTCCATCGTGAATATATACCACATCTTCTTGATCCATTCGTCAGGTGATGGA
>NC_043700.1:113699788-113753291 GCF_006229205.1 Suricata suricatta
CTTGTTTTCCTGCTAGACCTATGAGTGCAAACATATGGTTTCTGTCCTTCTCTGCCTGGCTTACTTCACTCAGCATGACACCCTCAAGGTCCATCCACTTTCCTACGAAGGGCCATATGTCATTCCCTCTCATTGCCATGTAGTACTCCATCGTGAATATATACCACATCTTCTTGATCCATTCGTCAGGTGATGGACACAGGCTCCTTCCATGTTTTGGCTATTGTTGACATTGCTGCTATGAACATTGGGATACATGTGCTCCGATGCATCAGCATTTCTGTCTCTCTTGGGTAAATCCCCAGCAATGCTATTGCTGAGTCATAAGGGAGTTCTATGGATAGTTTTCTGAGGAACCTCCACACTGTTTTCCAGAGCGGCTGCACCAGTTTACATTGCCACCAACAGTGTAAGAGGGTGCCCATCTCTCCACACCTTCTCCTTACTTATTTTTAAGAGAGGAGAGAGGAGAAAGAAATGTCTTATACTCAGCAATCAGTAGATTTCTTAAAAAGTAATGAAGACAAGCTAGAAACCATCTTTTTAATCCAAAAATACTCAGATTATTTTTTCCACAATAAGGAAAACGCATTAGTTCAGAAACTCTTTTCCAAGCCCCTTAAGCCCATGAAAAGTTGCTCAACCTTATTTATCAGGGAAACGCAGATGAAAACACTGGTGGAAACCAATTCTTGCACACTCAGGTAGCTAAAATTAAGACGACTGATGACGTTCAAAGTTCCTCTTATAAGGGCAGCATTGCAGGTCTCATAAGTTTCTAGTGTGAATGTAAAATGGTAAAAAACCTTGAAAAACAGTTTGGAAGCTTCTTATAATAAAGAAGATATACCTACCCACTGATAACACAACTGTATTTCAAATTATTTACACAAGTAGTTTTAAAATATGTCCACAAAAAGGTGTATGTAAGAATGTTCATGGGGGCGCCTGGGTGACTTAGTCGGTTAAGTGTCTGATTTCAGCTCAGGTCATGACATTCTCATGGTTCATGGTTTCACTTGTTCGTGGGTTCAAGCCCCGTGTCAGGCTTTGCACTGACATCTCAGATCCTGGAGCCTACCTCGGATTCTTTGTCTCCCTCTCCCTTTGTTTCAACCTCACTCATTCTCTGTCTCTCCCTCTCTCAAAAATGAATAAACAGTAAAAAAGAAAATTAGAAAAGAATGTTCATATTATTTTTAGTTTTGTTGAACAATATTTTGTTCATATTATAACAGGTTCAAACTAGAAACAATCTGAGATTCCATCAAAAGGAAAATGCATGGACAAATGAGTATATTTATACACTGGGATATTGCTCAACAATAAAGAAAATGAATTACTTAGATGAAATGGATGGATCAAAAGAAACACACACACATACACATGAATGCATGTGCATAAGTCAACTTATATAAAGGTCAGAAACAGATGAACCAATTTGTGGTGATAGAAATCAGAAAAGTAGAGAACAATAGTTGTCTTGGTGGGAAGAGTGAGAATTTTTGGTGTAATGGAAGTATCTTACACATATGTGGTTATTTGTCGAGATGTATTAAGGTCTGTGTATTTTATTAAATGCTTAAATTAAAAAGGTCTTTTATAAACATAAATTCAGGGTTTTATTTAACTAAAAAAGGCAAGAGGATAGGGAAGGAACAGTAAGTGGCAACAGTACTGAAATGTTTTAAAGCTTTAAATGCAGTGATACATGGGGCACCTGGGTGGCTCAGTTAGTTAAGTGTCCAACTTCAGCCCAGGTCATGATCTAGAGGTTCATGAGTTCGAGCCCTGGGTCAGGCTCTATGCTGACTACTCAGAGTCTGGAGCCTACTTCAGATTCTGTGTCTTCCTCTCTGTATGCATGGTCTGTCTCTTTCTATCAAATAAACAGTGAACAAAAGATTAAAAAAATTTTTTAATGCAGTGATATATTCACAGATGTTTATTACTTTGATAGACAAAATGCATACATTATATGTAAGTATAAATGATACATATTGTCTCACATTTATTAACAATTATAATATCTGACAAGATTCCCTTGTTTTCACTTTTATAGAAAGGTTTGTTCAATGTTGTTTCTTGAAAGTTTGGTAGAACCCTCTTGTAAGGCCACACTTGTTCTTCAGTGTGCTTCAGGAGCCTTTTAACTGGTGGCTAAACTTCTTTAAAGATTATAGGACCATCCAGATATTTCTTTTTTTAAAAGTGATTTACATTTTCATTTAGGTTCAGAGATGAATGAATAATTTCACAAAAAAACAAAGCAAACAATAAAAAATGAGGTAAGAAAACAAAAGTTTTCTTCAAGAAAACAGGAAAATATAGTTCTAGCATACTGGGCAGTTCGACTGTGAATGATAGTTACACAATCATAATAATGGAAACCCTAGTTATGTCTGTGTGCATGTGTGCATGTATGTTTGCATTTTATTCTTACAAATTTTAATTCCAATATAGCTAACACACAGTGTATTATTAGCTCCAGGTGTACAGCACAGTGATTCAACACTTCTACACATCACCCCGCACTCATCATGCCACGTGCCCTCCTCCTCCCCCATTTCCTATTTCCCCCATTTCCTATTTCACCCGTTCCCCCACCTACTTCTTCTCTGGAACCAGTTTGTTTCTAGAGTGAAGAGTCTGTTTTTCCAGCTTCTCTCTCTTTTCTTTTCTCATTTGTTTTGTCTCTTAAATTCCCCATATGAGTGAAATCGTATGCTATTTGTGTTTCTCTGACTGACTAATTTCATTTAGCATTATACTCTCTAGCTCCATCCATGTCCCCTTGCAAGTGGCAAGATTGCATTCTTTTTGTATACCACATCTTCTTAATCCATGCATCTATTGATGGCACTTGGGCTGGTTCCGTAATTTGGTAATTGTAAATAATACTTCTATAAACATAGGGGTGCCTATACCTTTTCGAATTAGCATTTTTGTATTTTGGGGTAAATACTCAGTGATGCAATGACTGGATTATATATATCCAGTTCTACTTTGAGGTTTTTGACGAAACTCCATTCTGTTTTCCACAGTGGCCCCACCAGTTTGCATTCCTACCAGCAGTGCAGAAAGGGTTCCTTTTTTTCTCCACATCCTTGCCAACTTTTGTTGTTTATTATGTTTTCTATTTTAGCTTTTCTGACAGGCGTGAGGTGCTATCTCATTGTAGGTTTGACTTGCATTTTGCGGATGATGAATTTTGAGCATCATTCTACTTATTATATGCAGATGCTCTCTGGAGAAGTGTCTTTTGATGTCTTCTGCCCATTTTTTAATGGATTATTTGGTTTTTTGAGTATTGATCTGTGTAAGTTCTTTACATATTTTGGATACTAACCCTTTATCAGATGTCATTTACAAACATCTTCTCTCATTCAATAGGTTGCCTTTTATTTTGTTGATTGTTTCTTTCGCTGTGCAGAAGCTTTTTATTTTTATGCAGTCCCACTAGTTTATTTTCACTTTTATGTCCCTTGCCTTAGAAGACATATCTAGAAAACTGTTACCATGACAATGTCAGAGACATTATTGCCTGTGCTGTCTTCCAAGATTTTTACAGTTTCGGGTCTCACATTTAGGTCTTTAATCTATTTTGAGGTTGTTTTTACGTACGGTATAAGAAAGTGGTCCGGTTTCATTCTTTTGCATGTAGCTGACCAGTTTTCCTAACACGATTTGTTGAAAAGACTGTATTTTTGCATTGGATAGTCTTTTCTCCTCTGTCAAAGATTAATTGACCATATAATTGTGGATTTTCTGTTCTAGTGACCTATGTGTCTATTTTTCTGCAGGTACCCACACGGTTTTGACTATTACAGCTTTGTAATATAACTTGAACTCTGGAATTGTGATACCTCCAGCTTTTTTTTTCTTTTTCAAAATTGCTTTGGCTATTATCTTTTGTGGTTTTGAATACATTTTAGGATTTTTCTTTGTTCTGCTTCTGTAAAAAAAATGCTGCAGATATTTATTTTTTTGAATCTAGTTTAGCTGTTCTCTTTTTCTAAAAATGTGCATATTTTATCTATGGTTTCAAATGTATTGACATAAAGTGTTCATATATTCCATATCTTGTCATAGACTACACATTTTTTGTTTTCTTTGATCCCAATATTTAAAAAGATCTTTTTTTCTTTATCTTCCCACAAAGATTGTCAATTTCATTATTCAAAGTTTTTGCTGATCCTTTCTATATTTTCTTCTTGATTAATTTCAGGTAGCTCAGTCGGTTAAGTGGCCGCGTTCAGCTTAGGTCATGATCTTGTGGTTTGTGAGTTCAAGCCTCGCAATGGACTCTGCACTGACAGCTCAGAGTGTTGAGCCTGCTTCAAATCCTCTATCTCCCTCTCTCTCTTGCTTTCTCAAAAATAAACATTTAAAAAAGACTTTTGATGTTTAAATTGTAATGTGTCTCAGTGTAGATCTGTTTGGATTTATGTTGTTTGGAACTCTGAGGGCTTCCTGGATGTATGTCTGTTCTTTCCTCAGGTTAGGAACATGTTCAACTATTCTTTCTCCAAATAAGTTTTCTGACCTTTTCTCTTACTTTTTCTGGGGCCTCTAGAGTGCAGATGCTATTCTGCTTGAAGTTGTCCTATAGGCCCCTTGGCTATCTTCACTTTTTAAAATTCTTTTTCTTTTCTCCCCACTCTGTGTGAGTTATACTGTCCCATCCTCCAGATCGCTGATCCGGTCTTCTACTCAGCTGGTGAACCCCTCTGTGTATTTTCAGTTCAGGTATTGTATTCTTCAGGTCTGTGACTTCCCTTCAGTTCTTTCTTTATTTCTCTCTTTGTTGAAGTTCTTGGTGTTCATCCATCTCCAAAGTTTGGTGAACATCTTTGTGACCATTACTTTGAATTCTTTATTGGATAGATTACTTATCTCAGTTTTATTGACGTCTTTTTCTGACATTGTATTTTGTTCTTTTGTTTGAAAGATATTCATCAGTTTTCTCAATGTAATTTACTATTTATGTGTGTTTCTACGTATTAAGCAAAACAGCCAATTTTTTTGGTCTTGAGGAAGGTGATGACCTTACTGTTCAACCTTGCCCCAGCTCTTACTTGTCTCTTGAAACTTTGTGGTTTTCTAGGGACCTTGATTTATTGTGGATAGGTCCCTGTTGTTGAGAGTGTGCCAAGACCTGTCATTTTTCAAGAGGAATGAACACAGCGGGCACCTAATTTCATGCTGATTAGAAGCCAAACCCTCAGGCAGCAGCCTTTTAAAATATGCAAATAGGGCCACATGGGTGGTTTAGTCAATTAAGCCTCTGACTCTTGGTTTCAGCAAGGTTCTTGATCTCATGATTTCCTGAGTTCGAGCCCCGCATCAGGCTCTGTGCTAAAAGCATGGAACCTGCTTGGGATTCCCTCTCTTTCCTTTGCTCTCTGCCCATCCCCCACTCACACTGTCTCTCTCAAAATAAATAAATAAATGTAAGATATATGTATATATATATATATATATATATATATATATATATATAAAATATGCAAATATATACAGACCTGTGGGACCATAATTGTAAACTCTGTTGCCCACCAGACCAGGAGATCTGAAGGTGGCCCCTTTTGATAGCTGCAACACCTGTGGCTCCATATGGATAAATAAGCTTCCTTCTGGGAGGTACTAATGACCTGTAGCAAGACCAGGGAAGAATGCAAGGATGATGTTTCCCAGCCTGTTTTCCCTGAGAGCTCCACCATAGTCTCTAGCTGGGTGGCAAATCTGAAGGCTGTTCCTCAGGCTGAAGCTCCAGGATACGTAAATAGGCCTTTTTTCACAAGAAGACTGGGGGGTGCGCTTCACTGTACACTCTGTGCTGTGCCTTGAGGGTAGTAGGCGACCCAGAACTCCTTTCCAATTGTTACAGTCCCACTAAGCCGGAGAACACAAGCCTTCCTGGCCACCAGACACACGCAGGAAAGGGGCAGCCCCCAAGTGGACTGAATGCATTCCGAGCTTTGGCAACACAGCTGGAACGTGCAGCGGGTGGGGCGGGCAGGGGAGTGGGAGAATGCCTTGCTTGTACGCACCTGCCGATTTCAGCGAGGTGGCAGGAGAGTGTGGCGTCTACCTGGGACTCCAGCTCCAGCACAGCAGCAGGAGAATGCTGCAACTGCTCACCCCGAGCGGCCCTAGCAAGGCCGTGGACAGGCGCCCGTCTGTGCTGACCTGCCGGTGCCAGTCGGGAAGAGGGAGAGTGCAAAAATGGTACTCCCTAGACCTCGGTCTCCCGAGAGCTTCGCAACTGGCAGATGCTTTAAGGTTATTAGCAAAAGAATCTGCCTCACTTATAGCCTAGGTGCTTTTCAAACTGCTGCTTTAGCTCTGGGTCTCAAGGTGATTGAAAGTGGATGTGAATCCTTTAACGGGAGTATCTCCATTCCTTTACAGGGTCTCTTGAAGGAAAGCTCTTTTAGTTTTCTAAGCCAAATGTTTTAGAGGCTTATACCTCTGGGGCAGGCCCTAAGGGACAGGGTGCCAGATATAGGGCACAAGCCCCTGTCCTCTCTGGAAGAAATTCTGGACCTGTGAGATTGCTCTCTATTGTGGGTTGCCATGGTGGAGGTGGGCTTTTTGGTAGGACCATGTCTCTGCCTCTCCTACCTGTTCTCAATGTGGTCCTTTTATCCTTCGCTATAGAGGAGCAGTTCACTTTTTCAGAGGACATTTTTCCATATTAGCTGTAGGTTTGGTATGCCCATGGGAGGAGGTGAGTTTGAGGTCTTCCTATGTTGCCATCTTGGACTGCCGCCTGTAATATAAGTATTAAGGCTCTGTATTTCTCTCTAGGTATTGTTTTGATTTTATCCCATAGATTTTTTATATAGCATTTTTCTTTATTGTTTGCTTATAAATATTTTTACCCTATATTATGATTTTTACTTACAAGTTAAAGGTTTCAATTTTATTTTATTTTTACTTTTTTATTTGAGAGAGAGAGAATGTGAGTGGGAGAGAGTGAGGAGAGTAGAAAGAATCTTGAGCATGTTCCAGGCTCAGTACAGAGCTTGATGCGGGGCTAAATCCCACAACCCTAGGATTGTAACCTGAGCAGAAATCAGGAGTCAGATGTTCAACCAGCTGAGCTACCTCAGTGCCCCACTTTTCTTAACTTTAAAGACAATTTTTTGTTTATATTTTGTTGTCATTTTAAAATTACTTTCAATGTGGTTATGTAATGTGGTTTGAATGCTCCCAATAATTTGAAATTAATGCGACAATTTTCCAGAAGGTCCATATATTATGTTAATTTAAATTTCTATATATACCCTCTAAACAGAGTTCAATAATGTTTGCTTATATTTTCTGAGTAAATATACTGGAGATAAATGCACAAAGAAAATTTTTATTCATTCAGTTAATTACTATTTGCCTGAGAGATATTAATTCAATAGATATTCAGTTAATTCCTACCTTATGATTCAAACTCTGCTCAGTGAACAGGGCCATAAGATATTTTACTTCATAAATATTTATTAACCTTTTTTCCTGGTTATTCTGGTTGGGAAGGCAAACAACATAAATAAATAGATACACTACTTCACAAATTATATAAATGTAAGTTTATTCAATTAAATCACAAAGGTGGAACCCAAGACTTAGGAGGATCCAGGAGGTCTTCCTAAAACTGGTAATATTTGACTAGACCTTAAAGGATGAAAGGAAATTTTGAGAATTTTGAGAATTCTGGAATTTTTGAGAATTCCAATTCTGAAGAAATGGAAACCAGAGAGAAATGGTATTTTATTTTAGTTTTTAAGAGCTAAGAAAATTATTTATTGATTAGTAAAATATATTAACATCTTATGTAGTTTTGTTCTTTGCCTCTTTACACCATATTTAATTTTAAAAGAATTCTTAATGTTTATTTTTGAGAGAGAGAGAGACAGAATGTGAGTCGGGGAGGGGCAGAGAGAGAGCAAGACACAGAATCTGAAGCAGGCTCCAGGCTCTGAGCTGTCAGCACAGAGCCTGATGCAGAGCTCAAACTCATGGACCGTGAGATCCTGACCTAAGCTGAAGTTGGATGCTTAACTGACTGAGACATCCAGGCGCCCCTATAATTTTTTTTTAATTTCAGTATAGTTGACATCCACTATTACATTAGTTTCTATGTGATCCTAATCACATAGTGCAACTATGTGCAACATAGTGAATCAACTACCGTGAGCGTAGCTACTGTTTGTCGCCATACAATACCACTGACTATATTCCCTGTGCTGTGCCTTTTATTCCTTTGACTTATTCATTCCAAAGCTGGAAACCTGGACCTCCCAATGTCCTTCCTCCATCCCTCCACCCTCTTCTCTCTAGCACTCATCAGTTTGTTCTTTATATTTATAGATCTGATTCTGTTTCTGTTTCTTCAATTGTTTTGGTTTTTAGATTTTGCATATAAGTCAAACCATATGGTATTGGGGAAAAGGTTTTTTTAGATGGAGGAAATGTTTTAATAGAGAAATGGCTTGTATCTCCACATAGTTGGAGCATGCCGTGCTTGTGGAAGGCAGCAGCACACAAGGAAGAATGTATATGTGGGAATTTAATTGTATTTCAAGATGTGCACAAGTGAAATAGAGGAGTATGAATGCAGGGTATTTGAGGATAAAATGAATGACCTAGAAGAGAAATTGGTGAGAACAGGCCTTGTTGAGAAGGTGAGATTTAAGGCTGTGTGGTTATGAATGAAGGCTTTTAGCAGAGCAAGAAGCAAATGACAATTTAAGACTGATCAGTAGAAAGACAAAGGCCATGGGTCAAGCTAGAGCCTATTTAAGAGGCCTCCTGGCATTTGTATTGGAAAACAATGAAGGGAAAGTTGAGAAAGATCAAGACAAGACGAGGGAAATCATAATTACAAAATTAATGACATTTACAAATAGAAATCTCATGCATGAAATAAATATACTTTATAATCTTTAAAAATAATACCTGTAAAATTTTAAGGAGATATATTAGAAAAATGGGGTGAGACAGGGATAGATTTCCTAGATTAATGATCTGTAAGCTTCTCCCATACACATCTAAAATTTTTCTTAATAATTTAAATAATTAAAAATGTTTTACTTTTTGCTTATTGCAATAATATATTCAGTCATTTGACGGAACTATTGCAATCATTACTAATATAAATTCATTCAAGTAAGTAAAACTATTTTCTAATTTTTTAAAAATATTAAATATGCAAAGTAATTTTATTGGAAATTCAACCCACAAGAAAATGAATGGGGCTCTTTAAAATTTGTTTATGAATTTGTGAATACATGTTACTTCCTAGTAGAATAATTTTTCTTATTTGTATGTATAAGCAATGAAACATGTGGCTTATAGAAATAAGTTGATGAAAATGGAAGAGGTTTATTATAGCAATATCACTTAATTTGTTGAATTCCTTCAGAGTTATATATCACAAATTACATAGTGAGCATTCACCAAATGATATTTTTAATTATTTAACAGTGGGAAACCCATTTCTTTATTTTTTTTTTAAAGCAAAGTAGAAACCATCTGACTCACAAAAGGATTTCTTACCCAGTCAGTGTGAATCATTCACTTTTTCAGTTTCTGGAAAATATACCAAAAAAACTTTATCAAGACTTAGCAAAACGACTACTAATTATGCTCAGAACGCTTGCTAGAATTGCCATGGTATGTTTAGAAAAGGTTGAAAATATCAACATGTTGTTAAATTTAATACACACTTTCCAGTACTTTTTAAAGAAATTACTTAACTTCAATTTAAATATGTTTTTTTCAAAAGGGTTTGAACCACAGACTTAGCTCATTAAAATGATAAAATGTTTGCTGTAAATTTAACAGGGAAAACCTGTCTTCATTAGCAAGCCAATGAAATTTACTTTCAGTCAGGTAAAGTATGGCTGAATTTTTCAGTCAAAGTAGATATTTTAATACACATCCCTATGACAATCATTTGACCTCTGAGTTCCAACTTTAAGAAAGATCTGGAAGCTGGACATGGACTAGATGTCTGGGTGTAACAGTTACCAATTCCCTCTTTGCTTTGCACCCTTAAATTTCTGTTTCCAAGGCCTCAGACAAGAAAAAGGTATACTTTATGAAGTTAGAGAAGGGTGATTTATGTAAAGGAATATAAGAAGGAACACTTGTCATGACTTTTGACCCATTTTAGAAAATTATTTTTAGAAATAGGGGCATTTTGAGAGAAATTATTTTAATAAAGATTCATAAAGAAGTTGAGAATATGGGAGTTGATTCTTTTAAAACTAGGGTAACTTAACACTTATTAACCAAACCAGCACACTGTAAAGATGGGTGACTTTTGGGGCCCCTGGGTGGCTCATTCAGTTAAGCGTCTGACTTCTGCTCAGGTCATGATCTCACAGTCCACGGATTCAAGTCCCGAATCGGGCTCTGTGCTGACAGCTCAGAGCCCGGAGCCTGCTTCCGATTCTGTGTCCCTCTCTCTCTGCCCCTCCCCCACCCGCTTTCTGTCTCTGTCTCTCAAAATAAAATAGTAAAGACATTTAAAAAAAATTAAAAAGATGGGTGAAATTTACAATAGGCCAGTAAAAGTTGGCATAAATGGGGACTGTGATAAACAAACTAGGATATGTCTAGTCACTTCACCTGACCTCTCCACGTCCATGCAACCTTTGGAAAGGCTTCAGGTACCTCATGAAGTGTGTACATTACATTTGAAGGCCACACCCCAAGGTGCAGACTTGTGGAAATGTGCTAACATTTATTCAGCAACTACCATGACCCAAGGATGGCATTATGTGATTTCTTTGCCCTATATTAGTTAATCCTACAAGACTCTGTATATAGAAAGTTTACCTCTGTTTTACAGACAAGAAAATGAACTATAATGAAATGAAGAAAAGTGTCCAATCTACATAGCTAGTAAATGATTAAACCTAAACTGGCCAGGCACTGGAGACCTCAGATTACGCCCTTGTAAACTTTACTGCGAATCTCTCAAGTGCTGTCGGCTAACATAGTCCTGAAGTAAGGGAACCTGACATTATCCAGTCTTCACTCTAAAAGACTTATTTTGCTGACCCATTCTTCTATTCAGATTTTCATAATATTTATTTTGTCCAATTCACGTACTAAGACACTGTTACGTAACAGATACTCTCTTAGTACTTAAAAAATGCTCTATTTCATCTTTACCACTGCCCTGGGTCATAGCTCTTACCCTTAAGGACAAACAAACTCAAAAAAAGAAGGAATATAACCCGGGTCACACAAATAAAAGTTTAGATGGTTTGGTTTAAATCTAGTTCTTTTGGTCAAATGTTCCCAGAAATGTGTAGCATAAATATTGAAGTCAAAATAAAATGTACATGATATTATAGCAACCCTACATACTTTTCCAACAGGCTTTATACCACACATCTCTTTAGGCTTTGCAAGGAATCCTTATTACAATATCATGAAAATGTTTTTACCTAACTCCACCTGACCATGAATATTGACAAATGAGTCTTCAATGCTCTTCCGAGTCATAGAAGAGCTGTTGAGTGGTTCTGGGTGCAGGGAATGCTTGTTTGCAGCTCTTAGTATTTTGGTTACCAGGAGTCCAAAAGCTCAGTGCAGCAATTTAATATCTGAAAATATATAGTCGATTAAATAACTAATATTCCTTTTTATAATAGAAAACATCAGAAAACATTTATAAGGAAAGTTACCCGGATTGAGTTTCTGATTCACTTATGAATACAGTTGTTAATCACCAACTGCAATTATCTTTTGAATCTAACTCCAAATTTTAATGCAATTAGATTTGCTAAGGCTTTTAACAAGCTATCTCTATTTTGTCATTGAAATGCATCTTCAAAATATGAACGGAGATCCTAAAATTTAGTCATATTCACTAAGTATATATAAAGGGATATGGTGAGTGAGTTATATTGGTTTTCTCAAATCTGAAACTTTTTCCTTTTAAGCTATTACCTTGTCATTAACGATCTCTGACTTTTCAATTTTCAGAGGAAATAGTGATGCATTTTTCACCTCTCTTCTCTCTTTTTTTCTCTCCTCTCCTCCTTTTCTCTTTCTTTCACACGCACACATGCACACACACACACACACACACAGGTCCACACACATGACTAATATTAGAAGAGCTCATTTTGTGCATCACATTAACCCTTTAATAGTCTAAATACACCTTAATTTTTTCCTATCCATATAACATTAGTTACCTGCCCTAATTCATTATAAAAAATTAATCTACATTGTGATGTAAAATGATTAATAATATTTTATGAGAAAAGATTGCTGTTCAAAGGAAAAGAAGGACTTACTTTTGTTTTCTCTGAAATTTCTTCCCCTGAATTTGATCCAAAAATAATTATCAGAAAGTTATTTAAAAATAAATAAATTAAATTGAGGTAATGTCACTTATTCTATTTAATTTTACTGAAATTTTAATTTTACTGGCAAATGCCACAGGTTGGCAGACCAGTCTTCCTAAAACACCTCTGTATTGTATTCTTTTCTTTTTAAAGAATCTGTTTCCCTGCTCCCCTTATATTCAAACTCCTTTTACAAAATCTGATTGTAATCTATAGACCACACTGTTCAGTGGTTCCCAGTGTTCACACTCAGTCACCTTCTCCATTTCTACTCCTGTACCTTTCCATAAGTCCTATTAGGAAAAGCAGGAAAAGTATTTTTAGTAGAAAATCATAAAAAAGTAGCCATCTTCTGAAGCCTCTTAATTTCCTATCAGCCACCTACTATGATCACAGACACCATTTTATACACTCTTCTGGCTTGTCTATAGAGACTATTAACAAATAATCACATTCTACTACCAATTGGAGTTTTGACTCTAATCTAGTTTCCTGGTGAGCTGGTCTGGACCATGTGTGGGTTATGATAACTCCTCTGAGAGACAGACTAAGAAATGGAAAAGACATACTTTTTCACCGTGTAAACTACCTGGAATCTTTGAAGTTCAGGATACCAAAGACAAATCAAAGAGCCAGATACAAAGGAAAGCTTGCCTTCAGAGGCTATATGTGGGGGTATAGCTCAGTGGTAGAGCATTTGACCGCAGAGGCTATATGTATTATCCTTTCCTGAGTCACACAA
Organism: Suricata suricatta; assembly: GCF_006229205.1. Classification (NCBI taxonomy): domain Eukaryota; kingdom Metazoa; phylum Chordata; class Mammalia; order Carnivora; family Herpestidae; genus Suricata; species Suricata suricatta. The sequence continues at coordinate 113,712,899 of NC_043700.1, forward strand.
AAGGATCTATCTTCTACTACTATGCCCCAGTTTTCTCTTTTTCTTCAAGAGAGAGTTAAGACAGTTTTAAACAGCCTTACAATGGAAATGTACATGGGAGACAATTTCGATTTTTTTCTTTCAAGGCAAGTTAAAAAAAGTCATGACATTAAGTGCAATTTTCCTCAATGATGTTAGTCCTCCATTAATTTATTGATTTAATGAGTATTCAGTAAGCATTTATTTTGTATTATGTGTTATTCTAGGAGTTCAGGACATACTAAGACATACTAAACAAAGACCAACCAAATGAGAAAAGCAAAAGCTTGCTATAGTACGGGGGTCAGCTACGGTCACTTGCATTTTTGTAGAGATTCAAGGAAATGGGAAAGCTTTAGCATGGAAAATAGGTCTGGTTGAAGGATCTTTCCAAGCAGGGGCTATAGGTGGGCTAATTAGACTTGGGGAACGTCCTATGTGACTGGTTTGGGATACATATTTGGCTTCCTCTGGTTGGTCCTAAGTTGGAAACAGGGATAAAAATTAGGAAAGCTCTCAGCTATCCACAAAGTCTGGGCCTTTTGGGACTGATTGTTACAGAAGTTACTGTTTAGCTTCCTAGACTGTCACTAGAGATAGCAATTTGGCTTCCTGCGAGTCTGAGTTCAGCAAGCTGGCTCCCTCGGCTGTTTATTATAGATAAGGAGGTTGGTTTCCTGGGTAGGTTGCTGCAGATTTTAGGTCAAAGTTCTATTTTTATATATGGTCTGGCCATTGTTCATTTGTATATTCAATCTCTTAGTAGTAAACAAACAAACAAAAAATGCAGTCTTTGTAGAGTGTACATACTACAAGGGATCTTACACAGATATCTTTCTTTTTTTCTTTCTTTCTTTTGCTTTTGAACTTATCATTTCACACAATTGATAAATAATATTTTTTCATTAATCATTGGCACTTTACAATTTAAGAGTTTATTATATCTATATATAATATTAAAATATGCATCATGGGGTGCCTGAATGGCTCAGTTGGTTAAGCGTCTGACTTTTGATTTCAGCTTAGGTCATGATCGTGTTGTTTGTGGGTTCTAGCACAGCAACGGGCTCTGTGCTGACAGTGTGGAGCTTGCTTGGAATTCTCTCTCTCCTCTACCTTCTCTCTGCCTAAACTGATTGCTCTCTCTCTCTCTCTCAAAATAAATAAATATTTTATAAAAAATAAAATATGCATTGTTTATTTAAAATATTTATTGATCACCTACTATATGCCAAGAGCTATTACGGGCAATGAAGATTCAGTAACCATCAAAATCCTGCCCTCATTGACCTTATGTCAGATTAGAAAGACATAAATAAAAATCATAATAAATAAAATAATTTTGTTTCTTATAAAGTGATAAATGCTATGAAAAGAGAAAAAAGCAAAATAGGAGGAATGGAGAGTTCCAAGGACAAAGGTTTAGAAGTGTAAACAGAGTCAGGGCTGATCTCAAACAGAAAATGACATTTGAACAAAGGCATGAAGGAAGTGAAGGTAAAAGCCACATGGACATCTAAAGAATGAGAATCCTAGGCAGAGAGAACAGCTAGTACAAATTCCTTAAGTGAGAACAGTCGTGACATTTTTGTGAAACAGCAAGAAAACCTGTATGGCTGGAATGAAGGGAATGGGAGAGAGAATAACAGAAGAGGGAAAAGCAGAGACAGGTTGGGAACAGATTATATACATTCTTACATGGATCATCATAAGGCCTTTGGCTTTTTATGAAGCACGAAAAGGGGAGTCAGCGTGGATTTTGCGCAGAGGAGTGGCATGACTCACAAGTTATTATCTCTCTATTTGCTATAGAGAGAAGACAGTAGTAGGGGCTAATGAGGGGTGAGGGTGGAGAAAAGGAGACCAATTAAGGACAGTTTTGCAGAAATCTAGGTGATTCAAGATGGTGCCTTAGACAACCGGAGTAGCAGTGAAGGTGATGAGAAGTGGTCAACTTCCATGCATATGCTGTAGTCAATGCCTGTAAGTAATTAAAATATCAAGCCAAACCTCTGGAGAATTATTTAGAAAATGGATAATAGACGGTACCAAGGGAGTGATATGGCCAGTTGTAAACATGCCATAGCTTTATTCTCTAACAATTTAGTAATAAGCTTTGCTAACTTATATTTTAAGACCATATTGGAAAAGAACCTTAATTTTTATTTCATAGTAACCGAATCCATTTGAAAACATTATTTAACATATTTAGAAGAATTCTATTATGATAAAAATGAAAGCAGTTAAAATTAGGATAGTGAAAAGTTTCTGTTCTCAATAATACTTTTAAGAGTCCTTTAACAACCAGAGGGAAGACCCATGCTTCCCTCCCAGCTCTGAGCAGACAAAGGAGAAGTGGTTTGAACTCTCAGAGAAAATCACTGTGAGGAATCAAATAACGTTAAATGAATAATCCTAATGAGTAGTCTCTACTCACATATGGGAAAATGAGTCCTGAGACTATGAACATTTCAAGAATGCATCCTGGCTACTTTAAGACTGGGCCAGACCACCAATTCCCTCGATTCTATGTCTGGTGTTATTTAGTTTAGAGATCTTTCTCAGCAATGACCCAAAATTCACGATACAAATCTTTCCTCCGTGGAAGCCAGAATTTTAATTCAAAAGATCTTTCTTCTCCTGAAGTCTCACCAAGATCTGACAGACAGTATAAAAAGGTGACCTATTCTTTCTCTATTTCATTCATAGCAACTCCTAACCTCTCCTAGAGTCTCTTCATCTGGGCTTGGGTCCTTCTCAGAGAAGCTGAGCTACTAGTCAGCCACCACTCCCTACTAGCTACTTACATGAGTCACATCCTATGTGGTTTTTAGTGTAATTTTCCTAACTTTATTGAGAAGGCCCATCTTTAGCCAGTATAGATTGTGAGTTCTTCTATACTGACAGTGTAGTTTCCAAACAAACATTTATTGAGTTACAATATGCCAGCCACTGAGCCAGGGACTGGAGAAACAAAAGTATGTAGGAAAGAGTATCTGCCCTAGAAGACCTTACAATCTGGTGGCTATTGTCATATTTATTTCTACTTCCCTGACACCTTTGTGTGTAGTGTGGGATCAGCGGTAGGAGTGCAGAGGGAGCACTAACATAATGTTACAAACTAAGGTAATATTTGCCAGGTGCTGGGTACTTTCTATGTCAACATTTAATTTCACAGCTTCCTAGGATCCTTATTTCATCAATGGCAAGTATGAGAAGTAGCAAGAACAGATTATCCAAGTCTCTCATAGCTAATGGAAAACAATACTGAACTTTGAACTAAAATCTGTCTGACTCCAAAATCGATGATCTTTCCACTAATTAGGCTTATAGGTACTTAATATCCAAGTTTGTTTTAAAAAAACGGAAAGAAATAAAAAGACAGGTTTAAAAGAATTGATCCATTATGTACTAATATGAAGACTGAAGTCCTTTCTTAATCATCTACTCTATTTATGTTTGCCTTAAAGTTGCCACTCTTTACTCTGTGTGATCTCAGCCATCTTCTGTCTCTGTCCAGCAGTTGGGTATCTGGAAATGGAGGCTATCACAAATCTACTTAAATACTAACCTGGCCATATATAATAAATAAAAGTAAAAATGAAATAGCTAACTAACCATCAGTGCCTGAGAATGTTCAGCCTTCTCCCAAAGCATTAATACATGACAAGTTCTGGGATACAAGGACAAGTATTTAGACCATACACTAACAATTTAAAAATCTTTAAAGGTTAATCAAACTTCTTTTCCTAACACTAAAGTGATTCATGCAAGGCCATCTGAGTTTGACCCACAAGGAAAATGGGAAGTAGCAGGGGAGTTGGGGAACAAATTATCCAGGGTACAACTAGAAGACCAGCATTAGGGAAAACAGGAAAAAAAACACCCCATCAACAGCACACTGACAGTTGGCCAGACATCAGTAGTGAAGACCCAGGTCATGCCCATCCTGTGATGATGAGAAGTTTATTGTCTTCATTTTATTTATTTTAAATTTTTTATTATTTATTTCTCTTTTACTGTTTTATTTATTTTTGAGAGAGAGAGAGAGAGAGAGAGAGAGAGAGCGAGCGAGCGAGCATGAGCATGGGAGGGTCAGAGAGAGCAGGAGACACAGAATTTGAAGCAGGCTCCAGGCTCTGAGCTAGCTGTCAGCACAGAGCCCGATGTGGGGCTCGAACCCATGAACCATGAGATCATGACCTGAGCCAAAGTCAGATTTTTAACCGACTGAGCCACCCAGGCACCCCTATTGTCTTCATTTTAAAGAGGGTAGGTTGGGAGCACCTGGGTGCCTCAGTTGGTTCAGCATCTGACTCTTGGTTTTGGCACAGGTCATGATCTCACGGTTTGTGACTGTGAGTTTGAGGTCCACATCAGGGTCTGAGATGACAGTACAGAGACTGCTTGAGATTCTCTCTCTCCCTCTCTCTGCCACCCTCAACTTTCTCTCTGTCTCTCTTTCAAAGATAAACAAACAAACTTGCTAAAAAAAAAAAGATGGTAAGTTGAGGCATATAGTAAAAGATAGGTCTCAATTACAAATCTCAAACAAAGATCCATCTCATTGATTTTTGTGTTTTCTGCTAGATCACATAACTGCCCTGGATAGTTTCATTAAACTAATTATGATTTAGCTCTTCATGCTGGCTGACTTCAGATTTTAAATATAGATAAGCTTTAATACTAAGGGTGAATAGTTTTAATTACCAAAAGCTAACCCTTGGAGTATTATACTGGCAAATAATGCTTCACAACATCTTGGTCTGTAAGAGAATAGAAAAAAACTTCTTTTTTCCTTATTCTACTCTTTATGACTTTATGCACCATTTCCCAGCACTTTTGAGTTGGCCACAAATAACTTGTACTGATTTGATTAGTTCAAATCGATTGATAGCCCTTTACCTTCTGATAGTTTTTCTTCACCAAAACTACCATGTAGACTCTATTGCTTACTGTTCTGTCAAAATGAATATGTGCTTAGAGGCAGCCCCTGAAACTCATGCAGAACAAAATGTGATATTATTCAATTTGTATCAGACAACTGGAAAAGCAAAAGCCTTTCAGATAGGTAATTTTATGGTATAACACTAAGAATATCCCTTAAAGAAACACTAAGTGAGCGTGGTGTCTGTATTTTATGTACATGGCTTTATAATATGGCTTTATCAGTATTATCTCATATTTATGGGAATTTGTATTTTCAGTGGCAAAAGTACTTGCCTATCGTACAATTAGAAGAGATTCTAACCATTTCAGGTTCTTTTTAAAAGTGTTGGTAAAATATTTCCTTCCCTAAAAATAGAAAAATGAATTACTTAGGAGCAAAAGATTCTTCTACAAACACCCAAATTGACTTAACTAGGTGGAGGAGGATTTTTTAGTACAATTAAAGCTGGGGAATATCATTAATTGAAACAAAATGGAACAAGGGAGAAAATATATTTCAATAAAATAAAAATGTATAGTGATACAGGTAAAATACTAAGAAATTTGACTCCATTGAAATGATATTTATTACTAAAATGCAACTTAGCCCCAAACAGAATAAGATTGTTTTTATTGTGAAATAGGTCCTACATAAAACTTTTATGTATTTATTTATGTATGTATTTATTTATTGTTTTGTATCACATACATCCTTTTTCAGTGGTCAGTGCTGTACGTACATGATTACCTGGTAAACTTTCTTTTCTTTTTTCTTCATTTTTTTTTACATTATTTATTTTTGAGAGACAGAGAGAGGCAAAGCATGAACAATGGAGGGGCAGAGACAGAAGGAGACACAGAATCCAAACAGGCTCCAGACTCTGAGCTAGTGGTCAGCACAGAGCCCCAGCGGGACTAAAACCCACAAACTGTGATATTATGACCTGAGCCAAAGTCGGACACTCAACTGACTGAGCCACCCAGGCACCCCTACCTGGAAAATTTTCTATTTGAATCTCCTTTTCTTTGCCATTGGTAATACTTTTCAGTAGGTTTTCCTTACCTTTGCCATTGTGGACTACAAGGTCTTAAGTTATATGGTGTTTAAAAGAGTGGCCCTAATTAGACTGAGGGAAGGGTCAAGTTCAGTCTGGCACTTGCCAAATGTTTTGACCCTGAATTCTCTGTGTCTCTACTTCCACATCCTTAGTTTACTCCAAGGGAGAACTAGCAGTGAGGATTACAGGAATCAAGACATATCAGCCCCTAGTGTCGTCAGCACTCCTAAAGGGTATCAATTATTAACACTAACAGACGCACCCTATGACATGGTCTTCGCTTCCAATTCATTGTGTGCTTATAGATCCTACTTCCTCTTTCATACCAGAGACTTTTACAGTTTTAGATAAGCTAATACCAATCCTTTTACAGTTTTTAAGTGAGTGAATAGTTATTTGAACACTTTCTAGTACTGCTGTCTATGACAGAAAGAAGGCACCTGGAACTCTCAAAGTTCCTTCTGTTTCCAATAACCACCTCTGCTTAGACCCGTCAGTCAGCACCAAGTCAAACCGTAGGGTTAAAAGCCTCCGCTTTAGGACCAGAATTCAGTCTGCTGCCTTGAGACACTCTGAGAACGCTGAAAGCCAGGACTCGCTGTCCTCTCTGTCTGTCAGAAGCTGGCCTTGCCTTGTCAGAACATCTATTTCCCAAGAACACCAAGATTCTTTACAGCCCTATAATTCTAAAGCTTTTAGCTTCCCTTTTGCTCACCATTTTCCCTTCAGAGTAGGATTAGGATCTTTTCTTTGCATAAAAAACGTTTTGCTAAAGTGTTTTTTCTCAAACTAAGGAACAGTCTTTCTGAGGTGTTCAATTTTGCCAGCAGTCTTGGTATAATAGTTGCAGCCTGCTGGCAACTTTAAATGCCGTATTTCTGATCCTGATATAAGGTGTTCATATGCTGTGATAGGAGTCCTTACAGAATAGAGGAGGAGCCAAAGGAGTTAGTAATCAGTTTTAACCTGAGTTCTTGCACGATACAGGCAGACATGGCAGTTAAGCATAACTCAGTCTAATATGTCTCAAGAGTTGCAGGCTATTTGGTGTAAGTGGAAAGCAGATTGCAGTAGGGAAATGGGGCTAGGGCAGTAGGCAAGGGTCAGAGAATAGAGGCCCACATAGGGCATAATAGGGAATTTGGATTTTACTTAGGAAACCTGTCCTTCCAACCCTGAATGCACATAATATCCATCTGAGAACATTTTTTTTAAAGACAAATTTTTTCAAGACCCACTTCAGACATACTAAATAAGAATATTTACAGGTAAGGTTATTCTACTTTTTTTTAAGAGTTTTTCTTTATTTTGAAGGGAGGGAGGGACAGAGAGAGAGAGAGAGAGAGAGAGAGAGAGAGAGAGAGAGAGGTAGAGAGAAAATATGAAGTAGGCTCCCCTCTGGCAGTGTAGAGCCTAATGCAGTGCTCAGTCCCACAAACCTCGAGACTGTGACCTGAGCCAAAATCAAGAGTTGGACGCTTAACTGACTGAGCCCCCTCAGGCACCCCTCTTAATCCAGACCTGAACTCTTACTGCTTCCCACATATCACTGGAACAGGAACTGATATCAAAATAAAAACAGAGAAACTTTCTTGCTTTTGAAAGTTGGAATTTCATACCAAACGTGAATTTTATGGAAACATACAGATATCACACGTAAAGGTCCTAGTTGGCCAAAAATTATGTATTTGGTTGAGGTCCTTTCAGCATTTAGATATTAGAGTAGAATTGTTCCATATTTGCTTTTACTCCCTTGATGATTTTTCAAATATTCTCAAGCCTTCATCATAAGTTTATGCAATAAGCTCATGTTTATGCTAATTGTCTATACCTGTGTGTGTGTGCATGTGTGTGTGTGTGTGTGTGTGTGTGTGTGTGTGTGTATGCATGAGATCTGTCCTGCCTGGTGGTCAAGGAGAGTGATACAAAATAGAGAATACAATCGAATATTATATTCTTGGTTTCTCATAGTCCATGTCAGTGAGAGGTAAAACTGGTAAGACCCCCATGATCTGCCGCTAGAGCATTCTTCACAGATGGTCCAGTCCAAAGAAGGTTGTAGAATCTCCTTCCACACTGAAGAGATGGGCCTGATCCTAAATGATTAAGCCAATTGGGCTACAAATTTCTAGAGTAGTCAACATCTCAGAAATAAGCCAAAGAACATAGTACCTGTCATTGCTCTTTGGCTCTCTCTGTATCTGTCATGAGTCCTGATGGTTTGTCTTATAAGTGTCTTGCTTAGGCTTACCCACAATCCATGCCCACTGCCACTGACCTCGTTCAGGTTCTCGTTTTTTCTTGCTTCTACTCAGCCAAGTCTTCTCACTGCTCTTGCAGCCTTCAGCCATTTCCTGTTGTAATCTTCAATACATTTGAATGGTATCTGAAAACATGCTGATGTGGGGTGATTTCCAAAATGTAAGGAATCATACGGTTTTTATACTTTAAACTTAATTAGCTTAAATTATTTTTATTTGCTCAAGTCTAAATTCCCTGACTTTGCCTAGAAGGCTGTGTTAGGCTATGGACAATCCTAATTCTGATGAATGAAGAAGAAATGGAAATCTAACGAATGTAATCAGGCTTCAGGTAGGATTGCTTTGCATGGGAGTAGATTAACCTTTGAATGGTGACTTAGGGCATTCCAGCCCAATGTGATAAAGGCTAGAAGCCTCAATAGTTTCTTTGCTATCTGACTTTTTATTCCATAGCTCACACTGCCTATCTCTTTTAGATAGGTGTGGGCTCTGAGGCTGGTTACTCACTTATTTCCTCATTCATGAATCCTTTCATGAGTTATTTGCAGATATTGGTAGAAAATTGAAGTAAAAGGAACTCTGAATATGAGCTGAATGGTAATTCTTACTGACCACCACATCTAGACCAGCCATTCTAGTCTGATCAAAGGTCTTTCGTTCTCTTGGACCTGCTTATACTGATGCCTTCTTTTAAAGCCTGCTACACTACGCTTCAGTCCAGGCACTCCAAACTACTTATAGTTCCCTCAAAACACAATGCCTGTGCAAGCCTCCTAGTTTTGTTCTTACAATCCCCTTCATCTAAATATAACGCACCCATTGCATAATTCTTCCAAGAAATCTTCACAGATGCTTCCTTTCTCCTCCAGACTGGGAGAGGCCTACTTCCAATCTGCTCCCCTAGCGTCTTGTAATGGCTCTATCAGAGTGTGGATCACAAGCTACTAAATGTCTTTACTTGCCGGAATCTCCCTCTATAGCCTAAAGTTCTTGAAAGTGGGATGAATTTTATTTATCTTCATATGCTCATGCCTACTACCAAGCCTACCATATTCGCACACTAAGTAATTATTTATTGAAATGAATTATAATCAGTTTGTTTTTAGAAGGAATGCAATTGCAATGTCAGGTACTGATGCTTGCTATTAAGATATGTACACACTCACAATTTTTCCCAGTAGAGAAATGACTGCAAAAAAGGAGGAAAATTCTATTCTTATTCTCATGTAACTCTATCCATTAACAAAATGAGCAAATTTTGCTGTGTGATGATGATGGTGATAATGATAATGACGACAACAACAGTGACAGACTGGTAGGACTTTTGATCAGGCTAAGCATTTTTTTGTACTTTTTTTCTTCAATCTCACAACAGTACGGAGAATTACTCTTATTTATCCCCAGTTTACATGTGCAAAGCACAGAAAGAATTGCCCTAATTGCACAGTGACATCCACACAATGTGCTGTAGACATTCATCAGACTATTTTCCAAAACAGTTACCATGAGAGAGATTATACAACTGAATACGAAAAGGCTCTGTGAGTCACATTCGGGCTCAGTGGAAAAACATTATCGTGTATGTTGCCTGTACCTTTTATAGCTTACTGTTGCAGCATCTCTTACTCGTGACTTCCCTGGGCCCTCCTTGAAGGCAGGAGGCATGCACCGGCCATTGTATCGCTCACTGGACCAATCACGGTTGTGAGCACACCGTGAGATCTGTTTGTTGGCTAATTGCTAATTTAAAGACTTTTAGTGGCAGCATCAAGTACTTCATGGATGTCTCTCCTTATAGAAGCATGTAACCTGGGGCGCCTGGGTGGCTCCATCGGTTGAGCCTCCGGCTTCGGCTCAGGTCAGATCTCACGTTCGTGGGTTCGAGCCCCGTGTCAGGCTCTGTGCTAACAGCTAGCTCAGACCCTGGAGCCTGCTTCCAGTTCTGTATCTCCTTCTCTCTCTGCCCCTCCCCGTCTCATGCTCTGTCTCTCTCTGTATTAAAAAAATAAATAAAACATTAAAAAAGATTTAGAAACATGTAACCTTTATTCACTGAAGAGTACATTATGAGCACATTTTTCTCTTCCAATTTTTTACTTGCTCTTCAGTTTTAACACAGTTCCCTTGGCATGCAGAACAGGCTTCATTACTTGATGTTCCATCTACCTCTTGCATTCTGGCTTGAACAGTAACATTCCTCATAGAGAAAAGTAGATTGTTCCAATTAAGATCTGGACAATATTTTACGTAAGCCACTAAAACTGTGTTATGTTTAACTGCATTTGGCCACTCAGTCCTGGATGAATCTCACAGTGCTGCAAAATATTGCCTATTCATTCTGTTTTTCTTTTTTTAATTTTTTAAAAACAATATTTTTATATTTTATTTATTTTTGATACAGAGAGAGACAGAGCATGAGAGGGGGAGGGGCAGAGAGAGAGAAGGACACAGAACCGGAAGCAGCCTCCAGGCTCTGAGCTAGCTGTCAGCACAGAGCCTGATGCGGGGCTCGAACCCACAAACGTGAGATCTGACCTGAACTGAAGTCGGAGGCTTAACCAACTGAGCCACCCGGGCACCCCTCTTCCTGTTTTTCTAACCAAGTAGTTCCCATTCTGTAGCGTTACCACCTAAATATTACAAACTCTGAGACAGTGTTAACAGCGTATCTAGGTCTCAGAAATCTTTGGAGACACTGAAGAAGAAAAAAAAACCTCAAGAGGTAAATTTTTAACCTCTTTCCTTAATGAAGCAGATTCTAATTTTATTCCAGGCTGTATAGTATCTGAAAAACCCCCCTTCCTACCCTCATTCATGCAGTGGCTAACATTTTATCTAATTGCAGATACTAAAAAATATGCAAATCCTTGTGGATCCTGCTATAGTCCCAAGTAAATCATGTCATTTTAATTTGTGTTACAGAAAAGTTCTATGGTATCCTTTTCTTGTTATGTGTTCCAAAAAATAATGTCATTTGCATGTTGGATGTATAGTTTCTGATAGTTGCTTCTATTTGAGAACCAACATAATGAGATAACAGTTGAACCAATTTTCATAAATAATAAGGACAAGTTGCATCTGTCCTAAAATGTAGAATTAGGCTAAGTAGAAGACAATCTAGTCCAATCTCTAATTGCATTTACCTACTAGAATTCATTTAAACTAGGCAAAATAAAAACTTGTATTTTACATAGAGGTCTGGGGGAAAGTGAAATTTAACCCCTTCTTGCATTTAGTAGACACCTCCTTACTGATGATCCAGGACAAAATGCAAATCTCATTAAATAATTCATGTATGACATTATTAAGCTACTATCATTAAATGTGTTTATTATGTGGCATTGGATAGGTCAGAAAATCTCTCTGCACTTTGGTATCCTCATTTATAACATTAGACATTGAATCAGCCTATAAATGTAACATTCTAAGGAGCCCAGTTAGAACACAAAAGCAAATGGATATTTGGCATATAAAAAGGAAACTTTCAAATGGCAAAGTTTTTTTTGTTCTTTTGCTTTTGTTTTTTGTTTTTGTTTGTCTGTTTGTCTGTTTGTTTTTGCAGAGGCAGTGTTCTATAGTGGAAAACATAGATTTTGTCACTTGGCAATATAAATTTGATTCCCAAAGATGAAATGTACCAGCTCTATCATCTGTAAAATGAGGAAAAAGTCATTTATCCTGCATAGATGTCTCAAGTTTTAAGAACAGAGTATAGAAAATGCTAGCATATGGTAGATACTCTATCATTGTAGCGTAACATTGTAGCATATCATTTCAGGCATAACAGGGTGCTCTCACCCATCACCCCTTCCCCTTTCACCTCTTCACGTGTGGTAGGAAAGTGACTCTTTCACATAATTGTTCCCAGATGCTCTGGGATGAGAAGTAATAGATATCAGTAAGAGAACGGTGCATTACTGTTCTAATGTCACTCCTGCAAATCCCAAACAGCCCAAGCAAGCTCTCACTAAGCATGAGTAACCACAAGACAAGTGGCTAAAGATTCTAGTCTTCTGGTCATGACCTCCCAGGATTAGTTTTGACCCATTGATTTTGATCATTTAAATGTAAGAGACCCAAAAAAGCAGAGAAAGAAAATAGAAGAGTACAGAGAAGACTAATGAAAGTAAAGGACCTCTCTGCAATCTCATCTGAGGCTATTTCTGTTGGATTAATATGTGATCTGCTAGTAATTGTTAAAGCAAAATTTATACCACCTTCATAATTCCAGAATCTACATGATTTGCTGCAAATAAGATTTTGTTTCTTCTCTAATGGATGAACCTACAGCCCTTCCTGGGTATGTACAGTGAACGACCCATTATAAAAGGAGGAAATAAAAGGCAGATTTTACTGTGACCTTGTTAGCTTGGCACCATCTAATCCAGCCACCTCTCTTACAGACAGAAATTAGCAAATAATCTATAAGTCTTTGTAAATTTACTCCATATATTGCTTTAGTTTATATTTACTTATTCACCCACTGTTAGGCCTTTCATTTTCAACAGCCAGTTTGGCAAAATCACTTGGAGTTGTAAGACAAGATTCACCTTGGCCAAAAGAAATATTTTGTGGCCACAAACCTGCCCTACCCCTAGACTTCCTCACCTCATTGAATAAGGGGGAAAACCCGTATAATCTCTTCTTGCTCTTTCCTCTCATACCATACACCCAACCCAACAGAAACCATGTCCAAGCCATGTTCATGCAACTTCTCAAACATTCTGAATCTTGCACATTTCTAGGTCTATAAGCTATTTCTACCATAATTGAAGCCACCACCTCTCTGAGACTACTTCATGCACAGGAGAATGAGCTTTTAAAAATGTAAACCAGACTATGCTGTTCCTAGTTTATAACCTCTCTATAGTTTCCCATTAAAATATGAGGAAACATTAGACCTCTTACCCTGGCAAACAGCCCGATGTCATCTGTTACCTCCTTCCTCACGGAACTCACCTCCTCCATTCTCCACACATCAAGCTTCAATGGCCTGCTTTCTCATTCAAAAAAGTGACAAGTTCATTTCTGCTTTCAGGCTTCAATTTATACTAGTTCTTGATCTGCCTGAAGACCAGATTCATGGGCCTGTGACCTGTGTAATCACATAGAACCCTGGTGTCCAAAGGGCCCTGTACTTGGTGTAGTCCTCTACTGATGCCATCTCCAATTTCTTAACTATTTTATCTTTTAACTTGTGTTTTATAAGTGAAATCTAGTGGCACACTGGAGCACATGGGTGAGCAGAGGAAATACACACACAAATTTCCATCATTTACTGCTGCCTCATTTACATACAGCATTTACAGTGCCCCCAAGAGGACAGGATTCTGGCAGACCTACAATGTGTAGTAGGCGCTCACTGTGACTCAAAATGAGTACAAGGTAAGTAAATGTCTAGAACTGAGTAAGCAGGGACACTGACAGCTCCAAGAGGGCACACCTTCTGTTGAGAAACAGAATCTGCTTCAAACATAGAAAGGAAGCAGTGGTGTTCTGAGAAGTGTGAATAATCAAAGAACCCTATCCATCACCTTTTTGGTTCATGTATCTTCCCAGTATTAGCTAACCAGGTGTTCTGAAAATAATGATACAGAAAGAAAGAGAAAGATAGGGCGACCATGGTTCATTTTCACTGGATCCTTCCTTACTTATAAGTAAGTTCAAGCTGGAGAATATTTATAGAATGTGTGCCTATCAAGAGGTGAAAAAAACAGCCGAGAAAAATAGTTGAGTCAATTTTGTACAGTGTTTCTGGTATGAGTTAAATATATATGTATATCTAAACCATGAAGTCAAAAATTGTGAAGTATTCGTGATGCCAACTGTGAGTTATATTCTCTTACTTTTGCTTTTAAAACTGGTGTTGCACAATGTAAAGATGAATGGTAACATTTATTTAATAATTAGAAGTTTTCATTTTCTTTGCTTAATATAACATCAATATATCAGTAATGTTAATATAGAAAATTAAAAATTCACTATCGCAAGGCCAAAGACCATAGAAGAAATGAGAAAGCATTATATTTTAATACATTTAGTGGTAACTTTCTCTGCTTTTGGAATAAGGCATCTCACAATATTCCTTTTGCAAGGGGACTACAAATTATGTGGTCAGCTGCCTGCATGGAAGCTTCTTCCCCTGTCCCCAACTTCACAAAGCTGACTGTGTTATGTAATTCATATCTTTGATCACATTATCAGCTTCTTTGGGAAGACACCCCTCACCCATTAATTTAAATTAGTTACCAAGCGTTCTCCGGCTAACCATCCTAGCCCAGTACTCTGCATACAGTTATGTATGATTGTCCGTATATTTCCAGGTGTCTTTATCAGCCCTCATGGGAACAGAACTTTGGTTTTCTTGTTTCCCAGTTATCTTTGGAGCTGAAAATAGTGGCTGACATTTCTTGAGCATTCAAGAAATATTCGTGGAATGAATGAATGAATGAATGAATGAATAAAACTCTTTACTACCGATCCTATTTAAGATACACCTTTTAAAAGTTATATTATGATACTACTAATAATAATCCAATGTGCTCACTATTTAAAAATATCAATGTTGAACCATAAAGAATCACATATAATTTTCAGCATATTTTGTAGAGTATGGGTATAAAAATAATGGTGTTAAGATTTTTTCTGCTGTCAGCCTATTACATACTTTAAAGAGGTTTTCATTTCCAAATAGTTTTTTGTTTAAGTGCTACATATCACTGGCCATCTATAAGTTTTAGCTCTAAATTCAGTGTCATGCTTTTTATTTTTATTTTCAAATAATTTCCTCATACAATGTATAGGATAGGGAAGGCTCGTGGGATTTATCTTGTAGGTAATGTTGCTGGGGAGGAAGTAGTTGCCTGAAAGATTATGTTAAAAGGAATAACAATCTTCCCCTTACTCTCTGGAATAGAGTGCCCTGGCTGGCTAATGAGGTGTGTTTCCGTTGGTGCAGAACTGACAAGTGGAATCAGGAATATGATGGACGTGCCAGCCCCATCCTGAGACACTCATCAAAACAGGGATGGTGTAAACTACAAAAATTTCAGCTTTGCTGGCCTACAATAAAAGTGAATTTCTTTGTGCTACCAAGGCAGCAGTTTTGCCTTAGACAGCACTGAAAATAAGTATAAAAGATAATAAGAAATAAAAACATGAAACGATGTCACTGTGATTTGTTACAAAATAGAATTCCTTCAGGACCCCAAGTACAGCTACACCTAATCGTTGTCAATACTAAATATATTTTCATCTTTAACAGGATAAGTTACAGCTTTGTGGACAGAGATATTAAGTTGATATACTTGGGATATTTGTAATACAAAGGTGAAGTAAATATATATGTATGGTATATTGTAAAAAGAATCTGATTGTCATTTGTATGCAAGATTAAAATATACTCTAAAAAGTTTTTGCAAAATACTTGTAGCTGTCAGGAGTTGTAACAAACTTTATGCTACATCTATTTTTACTGTCTATACCAAAGACAGAATAAAACAGTTTTTCATTTTTCTATTCAACACTGGGAACCCCCATGACCCCTGTTCTAGAATGGTCACCTAAATTATGCATATCTCAAGTACTCCAACGAGAAATTTATAATAAAACAATATATTCGAGGTGCCTGGGTGGCTCAGTCAGTTGAGCGTTTGACTTTGGCTCAGGTCATGATATCACGTTCCTGAGTTTCAGCCCCACATAAGGCTAGCTGCTGTCAGGCTAGAACTCACATCAGATCCTCTGTCCCCCTGCCCCCACTCTCTGCCCCTCCTCTGCTCTGTCTCTATCTCTCTCAAAAACAAAAACATTTTTAATAAATAAATAAATAAAATAATATTTTCTAAATAAGTAAATAAAATGTCATAGATAACTACAAAATGAAGCTATACGGGGATTCTACCAACCACTATGTGCATGAATTTGATAACACAGATGAAACAGAAAAATTTCTCAAAAAGGAAAATTGATTCAAAAATCAACGAACATATTCCATCATATTAACAACTAAAGAAGAAAAATCACTTGACTATATCGGTTAGTGCAGAGAAAGCATTTAATGAAATTCAACATAAATTTATGACAAAACTCTCCCAAAACTGAAAATAGAGTGGAGATTCCACCAAGATCAGAAAAAAGGAAAGGGTTTCCTATCTTTCCACTTTCATTCAACACAGCACTGGAAGTCCTAGTCTGTGCAAAACGATAAAGAAAAGGAAGAGGGATACAAATCAGAAAAGATCTATCTCTATTTGGAGTTGACATGAAAATCCCAAGAAATCAACAGCAAAAACAAAGTCTGAAAACTAATAAACAAGTTCAGTAGAGTCATAGGATATAAAATTAACATATAAAAATTAGTTGTATTTCTATATGTAAGGAACATGCACATGAAAACCAAAATTAAAGATTATTTACAAATGCTCACAAAGAATGAAATATTTAGTTGTAAATCTAACAAAAAACAAAGACCTTGAAAGCTAAAGTACAAAATGCCGAGAAAAAGAAATCAAAAACTATCTAAGTAAACAGAGAGACATACCTGTTCATAGATTAGAAGACTCATCATATTAAAGATGTCAAATCTCCCCCAAATTGAAATAGAAGTTTAACACAATTCCTTTTCTAAATCTCTGCAAGTTTTTTATATAAACAAGATTATCTTAAAGTTTATATGGAAAATCAAGGGAATCAGGATAGTTCAAATAGTTTTGAAACAAAAGAATACAGTGAGAAGAATCAGTCTACCTGATTTTAAGACTTACTATTTAGGTACAGTAATCAACAGTGGTATTGGCAGAGGATAGATCCACAGATAAATGAAACAGAACAGAGAACCTAGAAATAGACCCATACAAGTATAACTATAGTCACCAGAATAATGGCCTCCCACAAAGACATCCGATCCTTGAAACTGTGCTATAGTAGGTTACATGTCAAAAGGGACTTTGCAGATGTGGTTAAATGAAGGATCCTGAGAGAGAAAGATTATCTTGGATTATCTAAGTGAGTACAATGTAATCACAAGGGTCTTTATAAGTAGAAAGGGGAGACAGAAGAGTTAAAGTCAAAAAGAGATTTGAAGTGGTTATGTCACTGGCTTTGAAGATGGAGGAAGGGATTATGAACCCATGAATGCAGGTGAGCTTTAGAAAATAGAGAAGGAAAAAAATGTCTCCCTGAGAACCTCTAGAAAAAATACAACCTCCACAATACAGTTAGTCCAGGGAGATCCCCTGTGGTATTTCAGACTTCCACAAGTATAAGAAAATAATCTGCTATTGTTTAAGCCACCAAGTTTGTGGTACTTTTCTTGCAGCAGCAGTAGAATACAATGGCTGACTAATTTTTGACAAAGATGCCCTAGCAATTCCATGCATGTAAGATAGTCTTTCCAACAAATGGTGCTAGAGGAATTGGACATCTATAGGCAAATACATACATTGGGACCTTAAACTGAAACAACTTAATCAAAAATTAACTCAAAAACAAATCATAGATTTAAATGTAAAATATGGGGCACCTGAATGGTTCAGTCGGTTGAGCGTCAGAGTTTGGCTCAGGTCATGTGAGTCCAAGCCCACATCAGGCTCTGTGCTGACAGCTCGGAGCCTGGATCCTGCTTCAGATTCTGTGTCTCCCTCTCTCTCTCAAAAATAAATAAATATTAAAAAGATTTTAATGTAAAACCATAAAACTCTAAGAAGAAAGTATCAGAGAAACTCTTTAGGAAGTAGGGATTAGTGAAGATTTCTTACCTGTGACACTTAAAGCACAATCCATACAAGGAAAAGTCAATAAATTAGACTTTATCAAGACCAAAAACTTTGCCTTTGTGAACAACAAAAAGGAAACCCATGCTACAGACTAGGAGAAAAGACATCTGATTCGCAGCCAGACACCTAGATACTTCCATGAAAGACTAGATACTTCCTCTCTGCCTCTTATTTCTCAGATTCTAAAATGCAGCACTGACTCTACCTGATGTGGAAGGAGAGAAAGAAGCTAGGAAAGGTATGTAAACACATTTCCAAGAAATAATCCACTTTCACATCAACTAAACATCATTTACTAAGTTTTACCCTAACGTTTGGAAATAAAGTCTTTTTTAATGTATTTGCACTTACACAATAGTCTCACAATAAGGCTGCAGGGATGATGGTGAACCAAGGCTTTCCTGCACAGACTATACAACACAGATAAAGCAGCCAGCAGAGAACCTCATTTGTAGGTTGAGTTTGAGCAACAATGAAAAGATAAAAGATTTGCTTTTACAGTGTTTAAATTTGGAGGTTCAAGCCTATTCTGATCTTCTGAAGGAAAACTAATGAACATTATATTCTTGGCTTATCCTGAGGGGGTGCTGGGAGACACTTTTAGATTTTCATTTTTTAAGTTTTTTTTACATTTAAAAAATTTATTTATTTATTTGAGGGGGGCCGGGGAAGAGGAGGAAAGGGAGAGAGAGAATCCCAAGCAAGCTCTGTGCCACCAGTATGGAGCCCAATGTGGGGCTCAAACCCACAAATCATGAGATCTTGAGAAACTGACCTGAACTGAAGCTAGGTTTAACCATCTGAGTCACCCAGGTAGCCCTAGCTTCTCATTTAAGTGGTGTTTGTAAACACAGCAATCACTCTTTCTGTGTCATAAAGAACTTCATTAGTTAATGCACAATGTTAGGTTGCCCCCATTGCTTCCCACCAGCTCTGGACTGAGTTTTCATTGTGAAGACTGACAGCAGGTTTATCTCTAAGCTCATAGGAAAAAATACCCAGAAGATTAAAACTCTTAAAACTGGGTTAGGTAGGTATAGAAAACTGAAGATCTTTTTTTGAGTCAATCGGTAGAGGCTTTTTTTTTTTTTTGCATTGTTTATTAGGAAAAATAGCATTTCTTAAAGATATGAAGCTTTAGTTTTTGCAGAACAACTTTTGCTACTGATTTATCCCATTTGCACATGCATTACAAACTAAAATATAAAGTAGTGTTTCTTTAGTGAAGTAGGTCTTAGCAAAAAACCAAAACTTTCTAAACCACACCTCACATGGTATTTTCCTAGTTGTGTTAGAATTCTGAAACAAAGTGGCTCCTAGAATTGCCTGGGGCAGATGATCCTAATCTCAAGGCTCTCTAAAATTTAACATAGAGACTATTTAGAAGGCAATGCTTACTTTGAAGAAAAGCTCTCTGGGAGATTCTAATGACTCTGCTCTTCATTGAAGAAATAATCACTTACTTCACTTCCCATTCTCAATTTTAAGAAATTAAAAAAAATCTTCCAATTGCTTACCACATGGGTTCACAAACTTCCTGGTATATATCCAAATTTTTTTGGTACATAAAAATTGCAGATCATTAGGATACATACCCAGAGACTGTAGTTCCCTCATTTTGCACAATCTGCATTTTATAAAATTGCCCCCACTCCAGATGGGTTTGGTGCAGCTAGTCTAAGAACCATGATTTGGTAACTACTAATCACTAGACAGTGGCTTCCAAACCTGGAGGGTCATCAAAATTACCCAGGTTGTTAATAAAATAAACCCATATATTATTTTGCTCCATAACCTCCAGTTTTAAATTCTGTTAATTTGCTGAGTACAAAGAGCAAAGTGGGTATTACCTCCATTTTTCACTAGTTCTTGACATCATATCGATGGGCAGACAAGTTTGGGAACCACTGCCTAGGGAACCATCGTGAATTTTAAGATGATGGCCTTCAGCCCTTTCATATACTCTGTTCTCTTTCTTTATATCTGCTTAGGGAACATTTCCTGAGTAACCACCACGTGTCAGGTACAGAGCTAATGGGATACAGAGATGAACGGACAGAGGATGGTCCTGGAGATGTTCAGACTGCAGACTCATAGCCAATTCTCAAGTGAACAATTACAACATAAAGTGACACCTTAATAGAGATTTTTGCAAGCTGCTAAATATATAGACCCTCTCTGTTCAAAGATTTAACAGGAAAGTGATAAATAACGTAACCAAATCTATTTAGAAAAGCCCTTCCTCCTTGACAAGGGTGAGGAAAACAAAGAGGAAAATTATGACCTTCTACCATATGTTATGAATTATGCTGGGTGCTTTCCCTACTTCATCCCATTTAATCCCCACACCATCCATTGAGTAGGTTTTATCATCCCCCCTTTTTTTTTCCAAAGAGGAAACTGAAGGTCAGAGCAATTTGACCAAGGCTTTCATGTAGAAAGTGCATCCTAGCCTGCATCTAAGTCTGAATCTGCCTGACTCTAAAGCCTATGCACTTTCCTCTCTGCCTGGCTGATGTTTACTAAGGGGATGATAATCTACTCTATGTTGTACACAGATGGCTATTTGTTCTTGCTTCCCTTCCCCTGATTTACTGATAGTACATGTAAACTAATTGTCCTTACCTCTAAGAGAAAATGTAAAAATATTTAGAAAATATGGCATTTTAAAAATATTCTAAGTAGAGATTTAGGGACAAAAGATGCTAAGACTATTGCTTACAGTGAAATTTGGGAAATAACTGAATTTCACTAAACCATGCTTATTTCCAGCTATGAACTACTTCCTACCTACCTCCACACCTTTTACCCTCTATCTGCCCATACTCCTAAAAATTAAGTGTGTAGTTGAAACAAGCAAATCAATATTTGTTCTTGTTTTTGATTGTGTATCTATATATAGTATGTATGTCTATGCATATAACATTGTGTAAATATATCATAGAATATAACATGTGTGTAGGCATATACATGCATAGAATTGTTGGATTTACATCAATTGTCTCCTTTAATTGCAGTGCTGGACACACACTGAACAAAACAAACAATGACCAAAGCAATGACCAAAACAAACATGGCTCCTTTTCTCTTGAGTGGCTTGTAGTCTGGAGAGTTATGAGGAAATAAATAAATAATAAATAAAACGAAGCCATATATGTATTTGCGCATATAAATGAACATAGCAAGATAGTATAAAAGGAAACCTTCTTTTTCTAATTTTTACAAAAGTTATATCGGTGATGGGTGCCTTAGGCATGTTTGACCCATTCTGATTATACAGGAGGACACGCAGTTCTGACTGTAAAACAAATGCAGGTGACCTTTGAACAACATTCAGGTGAAGGGTGCCAACCCCAGCCACATAGTTGAAAATCCATGTATAAAATATTTTTAGAGTTTTTTGTATTTTAACAGCAAACTTACAAGAACAGCCCACAGTAAAGACATTAAAAACACATAATTGCATGTAAGAGAACTCAGGAAAGTATACTAAATGGATGGAATCTACTGAATGATAAAAACATTACAAACACCATTTAGTTGCTGTCAATAAGAAATTCACTTGTTTAAAAAAAAAAAATCCAAATGCTGGCATTGCCCAGAAAAATTTAACAAGTTTATTTATAATTGTTATAAAGTCAAACTGCTGAAACTTGTTCACTGATACATGTTGACATATATTAATGCTGTATGTCCCCACATTTATACTAAAAATTCACATACTTATGAACATGCTGCTGATACCTGATTTCTGTCCCCTATTGAAATCATATACTTAGTTATCTTTTGACCTTATGGGAAAAAATACCTAATATTCTGAACTATCAATAATAGAAAGAAGACACATTAAAAATTTTAATGTTTATTATTTATTTTTGAGATAGAGAGGGAGACAGAGTGCAAGCTGGGGAGGGGCAGAGAGAGAGAGGGAGACACAGAATCCGAAGCAGGCTCCAGGCTCTGAGCTGTCAGCACAGAACCCGATGCGGAGCTGGAACCCACGAACATGAGATCATGACCTGAGCCGAAGTCGGAGGCTTAACGGACTGAGCCACCCAGGCGCCCCTGAAAGCAACAAATATTTAATATTATAAGAAATCTTCACAATCACATAAGAAAAAAACATTGTATCTCCTGGTGCTATCTCAATAAAGGAACTGCAATCCATTAGTGCAGAGTTAATTACAATTTTAATTCTCTTATTGCCAGAGAAAGCATTTGTTGTCACTTGCAGCATGGCAGTAACTTAGCTAATTTAAATTGTTTTCTTATGATAATGCATAATGTTCTGTTAAGTTAGTTTAATACTTTAACTTTTATTTATTTTTGAGAGACAGAGAGAGACAAAGCATGAATGGGGAAGGAGCAAAGAGAGGGAGAGAGACACAGAATCTGAAGCAGGCTCCAGGCTCTGAGCTGGCAGCACAGAGCCTGCCGCAGGGCTGGAACCCACGGATGGTGAGATCATGACCTGAGCCGAAGTCGGACACTTAACCAACTGAGCCACCCAGGCGCCCCAGCTAGTTTAATACTTCAAAGGAAGAACCTGGATAAAAATTGCCTAACATGGAAGAATGATTTTCTAGTAGTGAAATTTCAAGCATCAGCTAAAGCAGGTTGTTATTCAGCAAGTTTTTTTCTCAGCACTCCTCCTTCTCTAAAAATCTCTAAAATGCTAGTACAAGATAGACGTGTGGAGGAGGAAAAGGGAGCGATTGAATAGCACAAAACTGCTCTAAACGTTTATTGTGAAGCACTATACGTGTCAGAGGAGCTAGCAAACATTGCCATAGAGCATAACAAGAATAATGTACATATAAACAATGTGACCAACTATCAGAGTGTCATGCCAAGTAAAACACCAGATAAACCTTGAACAGTGAAAGAAAAAAAGAGAAAGATAAACTCGCGCACGCGTGCGCGCGCGCACGCACACGCGCACGTACACACACACACACACACACACACACACACACACACACACACACACAAGAGGGAGAAGAGAGGGAGGAGAAGGAGGGCCTGGTGGAAAAGAGGGGAGGGGCCACTGAGCAGTCATCTTTATCTTGGAGGACTACATGAGCTAATCACCACTGAGCACTGATCTCTACCTTGGTTGCCTGTCGCCAATGCTGACTATACGGAGCAAGATGGAGCCCATTTCCTCAGAAGTGTCACAGGAAACTGCAGCATTAAGTCTTTGCAGTGTATTCTCTCCACATATGACAACCCATCCCATGATTACGCTGAAAGGTATTAAATGCCTCTTTTATGACCTCTGTTCATTTTTCATAGCCAAACAAATGGCTTCTTCTGTTGAAAGTCAAAACTACAAAGCAAGTTGGTTGATACTGGGGTTATGTTCTAAAAGACAGAAGCTCAAGAAGAAAGGCGGGAGAACTGGGAAGGCAGTAGTTTTGTTCACTGCGCATGTGCAGTTTCCATGGAAGATTATGAGAGTTTTTTTAATTAAAAAATTTAATGTTTATTTATTTTTGAAAGAGAGATGGAGTGTGAGCAAGGGAGGGGCAAAGAGAGAAGGAGACACAGACTCTGAAGCAGGTTCCGGGCTCTGAGCTGTCAGCACAGAACTCAAACCCACAGTCTGTGAAAACACGACCGAGCCAAAGTCGGTTGCTTAACTGACTGAGCCACCCAGGCACCCTTAGAAGAGTTGGTTTTTTTAAATAGCTACAAGGATTCTTCTCATTCACATGATGTTCAACAAAGAAAAAGGTGATTTATATTCATTATGATATTGAAAACTTACAGTTATAGGAAAAGTGATTTCATGTTCATCTACAGTTTTAGACCATGCCTTTACATCTAACTGTAAGCTAAGGAATGAGGTTTGAATATCCTAGAAGACAAACTGAAATAAAGAAAGACATAGCCAGGAGACAGAGATAATTGCTAAAATAACAAGAGGAGGGGCACCTGGGTGACTCAGTAGGTTAAGTGTCCAGCTTCGGCTCAGGTCATGATCTCACTGTTAGTGGTTTCGAGCCCCGCGTCCGGCTCTGTGCTGACAGCTCAGAGCCTGGAGCCTGTTTCAGACTCTGTGTCTCCCTCTCTCTCTGATCCTCCCCTGCTCGTGCTGTCTCTCTCTGTCTCTCAAAAATAAATAAAACCCAGAAAATAAATAAATAAATAAATAAAATAACAAGAGGAATATCCTAAGCCCAAGATGATCACTTGCCAAAGTCCCAGGTAGGCTATGATGAGTAAAGACAAAAGAGGGAGTCATCCCATCAGAGAAGGATAGGAAGGTTGATGGAGTAAATTCTGAAGAATACTAGCAAAATTCCCAAGAGCAACTCTGTTGGCGTTAGATCAGCTGCTTGATCTTATCTAATACCTCTAACACTTTCTTTGGATAGACTAATAGTAGAGCTGGAATTAGAGCATGGGTTCGTGGACACCCAGTTAAGACCGCCTTCCACTGCCTCATGCTCCAGGGCTGACATTTGATATGCATTTTTAAAACTTTCCCCCCATCCTTACCAAGTATAAGTGACAAAAGTAGTATCGATGTAAGGTGTATGACTTGATATTTTGATATTGGTATACATCGTGAAATAAGAGCCACAATCAAGCTAATCAACATATGCATCACCTCACATAGTGAAATGGGGAAATGTTGGTACACGGTTTCTTTTATAAAAGATGATTAAGTTCTGGAAAGCTAATTACAGCAATGTAAATATAGTTAACACTATTGTATACTTGAAATTTGCTAAGAAAGTAGATTTTAACTTAAATGTTCTAACTACAAAAAATGCTGGTTTTAATATTATGTGTATATTTGTATATAAATGTATAAATGTATATATATGTAATACCTACATATATACATATATATGTTTAAATATGTACATTGCTATTAAATATGTATGTTACTACTATGGTTATTAAAATACGAATTTAATTGAAGGTATTACTAAATTTTTAAGTAGCATTTTTTTAATAAATGGATCAATTCTATGGAAATATTTGAAATTTGGAGATGTTAAAATGGATCTTCTTGACTAATGAAAGTCAGACCATTTTCCTGAGGTCTATTCGGCATTAAAATGTAGACCCATATAATGTATATGCTTTTTTAAAAAATATTACTTTACATTTTTTTAATGTTTTATTTATTTTTGGGAAAGAGAGAGATAGTGTGAGCAGGAGAGGGTCAGAGAGAGAGAGAGAGGCACAGAATCCAAAGACAGTCTCCAGGCTCTGAGCTAGTGGTCAGCACAGAGCCCGATGCAGGGGCTCAGTCACCATGAGATCATGACCTGAGCCAAAGTAGAACGCTTAACCGACAAAGCCACCCAGGCGCCCCTAATGTATACACTTTTTAATTGAAGTACAGTTGAAAAACAGTACTATATTAGCTTCAGGTATATGGTATGGTTATGTGACAGGTCTACGTTATGCGAGACTCACCACAGTATAGCTATAATCTGTCACCGGGGAGCACTATTACAATCCCATTAACTATATTTCCTATGCTGTGTCTTTCATCCCCTTGACTTATTCATTCCATAATTCGAAGTGTGTACTTCCCACTCCTCTTCTCCCATCTTGCCCATCCCCTGACCTCTCTCCCTATGGCAATCATCAGTTCTCTGTATTTATGGGTTTGTTTCTTCTTGTTTGTTGGTTTGTTCTGCTTGTTTTGGTTTTTAGATTCCTCATGTAGGGGGTCCAAGTGTGTGTGTGTGTGTGTGTGTCTGCATATGTGTGTGTGTGAAATCCTATGGTATTAGTCTTTCACTATCTCACCTACCTCACTTAGCATAGTGCCCTCTAGCTTCATCTAGCTCCATTGGTGCAATGACAAGATCTCATTTTTTTAATGTATGAGTAATATTTGCTGAATAATTAAAAGATAGATAGATAGATAGATAGATAGATAGATAGATAGATGATAGATACACACACACCACATCTTTTTTTCCTCGTTCATCTGTCAATGGCCACAGGTTACTTTCATATCTTGGCTATTATAATTAATGCTACAATAAACATAGGGGTATTTTCAAATAAAGCGCTTAAAAAATTTTTTTTGCAAATACTCAGTGGTGAAATTACTGTATCCTATGATATTTCTACTTTTAATTTTCTGAAGAACTTCCATACTGTTTACAAAAAAACAATAATAATCAAAATAATATGGTACCAGCATAAACATAGACACATACATCAATAGAAAATAACCGACAGCCCAGAAACAAACCCATGCTTATATGGTTGATTAAATCTGTAACAAAGGAGGCAGGGATATACAGTGGGGGAAACACAGTCTTTTCAATAAATGGTGCTGGGAAAATGGGACAGCTATATACAAAAAAATGAAAATAGACCACTGGCTTACATCACACACAAAAGTAAAATAGATTAAAGACTTAAATTAATAGATGTAATAGATTAAAGACCATAAAACTCTTAGGAGAAAACATAGGTAATAATTTCTTTCACATCAGCCTTAGCGAAATTTTGCTAGATATGTCTCCTCAGCAGGGGTGAATAAAAGCAAAAACTAGGACTTCACCAAAATAAAAAGCTTTTGCACAGTGAAGGAAACCATTAACAAAACAGAAAAGCAACCTAACAAATGGGAGAAGGTATTTGCAAATGATATATCTGATAAAGGGTTAATATCCAAAATATATAAAGAACTTACACAACTCAACACACACACACAAAAAATACCCCAAATAATCTAATTAAAAATGAACAGAAAGACATTTTCCAAATAAGACATAGAGATGGCCAACAGCCATATGAAAAGATGCTCAACATCACTAATCATCAGGGAAATGCAAATCAATCACAATGAGATTTCACCTCACACTGGTCAGAATGGCTAGAATAAAAAAAGACAAGAAATAAGGAGTGATGAGAATACGGACGAAAGGGAACCCTCATGCACTGTTAGTGGGAATGTAAATTGGTGCAGTGACCATGGAAAACAGTATGGAGGTCGATCTGTATAATATTAAGTATAGAGTGATGTTACAGATATATTCCTACTCAAACTGCTTCTGCTACTGAATTTAAATGACTGCAGTGGGGAATATGAGTTTTCAGTGACTGTAGACAAACTTATTTCTAGCAACAGAATAAGAGCTACATAAGCCATACCTCATTTTACCTCTCTTTTTAGTTTGTACCACTGTTTTCTGGAGAATATGCTAAGCTTAAAAAAAGTATCCATTAGACAGAAGATGGTCTCATATATTAAATCATTTGTTGGTATGTCCCAGCCAGTCACTTTCAGATTCCTCTTACTCCAGAAGAGCTCACTCTAGAAGTGGGGGCATACTTGAAATGAGAGTTCTGCTGCCTGACTTCCTTAGCTCTGGCCTCTCTTATGACTATATCTTTTGGGCTTATTTTCTTCCAAAGTAATTCTCATGAGTTGCCATAGTTTAAGAGTTTGCTTTTTAAAATCTAGTCTATTTCTCTATAGAATCTAAGACATTTGGAAGAGACAGCGACAAAACAAAAGTACCCAGATCTTGATATTAGAAGGGTTGAAAACAGAAGAACATAAGATTCCCCTCCACCACTAAGCCCACTATCATTCCTGATGATGTCAACAACCGCAAAGAAGTCATCAAGCACTGTGGCTCCTCTCAGCCACCCATCTTCTCCTCTGGTCCCTCCTTGACTACATACTCTCATGTCATCACTAGTAAATAGAGTAGCACCTCTGAAATCTCAATGACAAGTCAATACAGATTACTGTCTTCTATTTTCCTGCTTATTATAGAATCCAAACTGTGATAACTCTTTGACTATGTTGATTTCACTTACTCATTGACCTATCATTTTCTCTCTGCCCATCTCATTCAGTTCTTTGGCTTGATGTTCTACCTACCCGCTGATGAATCCCAAATTCCCAATTTAGTCTGTGTGGGTGACTGCTATGGGAGAACACTCTTAAAATTCTTAGATGCCCCCCTTTCCAGATTGCACAAGAGTAGCAATACCCTTTAGCAAGGGGTTGCCCAGCCACTCACACAATTTTGTATTTATGCATAGGCCTCATTTGATTGAGAATTTTTTATCAGCTGGGAGACAGAGGATGAGAGGTGATTTACTTTCCAACCCAGCAAGTCTTGGGTCTTGTCTATTTTCTATAATTTCTGCTTGCAAACTGATTAGTTCCTTCTACCTTACATATTTTTTCCTGTGTTTTATCATATATCACAAAGAGAAACAAACTGATGGTTGCTAGTTAGATGAGTGAAAAAATGGGTAAAGGAGAGTGAGAGGTTCATGCTTTCAGTTATGGAGTAAGTCAAGGTAATAAAAGGTACAGCATAGGGAATATAGTCAATGCTATAGTACTAGTGCTATACGGTGACAGATGGTAGCTACACTTATAGTGATCACAGCATAATGTATAGAATTGTCCATTCACTATATTGTACACCTGAAACTAATGTAACATTGTGTGTGAACTATACTTTAATTTAAAAAGGGGAGGGGTGCCTGGGTGGTTCAGATGGTTGAGTGTCTGACTTTGGTTCAGGTCATGATCTCGGTTTGTGGGTTTGAGCCCCGTATCGGGCTCTGTGTTGACAGCTTCTGTCTTCAGATTCTGTCTCTGTCTCTCTCTGCCCCTCCCCTGCTCATGCTCTGTCTCTCGCTGTCTCTCAAAAATAAATAAATGTTTAAAAAGGGGAGGGGAGGAGAAGAAAATGTGGTCTGGGGGCACCCTATCAAGCTGAGTTTTCATCTGCAATGGTAACCCTCAGAATCGCCTCCGATAATGACTATCCACTTTCCCTCAATTCTGTTTAGTTCAACAAATGCTTACCGAGTGCTCATCATGTACCAAGAACTTTATAAGGATCCTACATTTAAGTTTTATGGGTGACAGGGGAGACATAGCCACAGATCTGGGTTGAAGTTGAGACTCTCGGAGTAGCAAAGGTATGCAATGGTCTGTGTGAGAGATTCTGAGATCCGTGGTAGGGATGAAAAGTGGGGAATCAGACTGACAGAGATTTGGAAGATCTTAGGTAATTGGGTATTTGGTGAGGGAGAAAAAATATTCAAAAATTAAATTGAGATATTTTCTGCTTGGGGGGGTCTCTAAATGTGTGGTGTTGTCCCCTGAACCAGTAGGAAATATAGACTGAGAGCATGTTTGGGATTTGAGTTTATTTCTGGACGATGTCAGCCATCCAGGAGAAGTGTGGCAGAGCGAGATCTAGTCTCGATGTACACCTTGGATCTTAGCCGTGGGCAACATGAGAGTTACAGTGAAGCCCTCCAAAGCTCTGATTTCAACACCCACGCGCAGTCGCCCAACTTCTCCTGGCGTAAAGGAGCTCTGAGAAAGTTGTGGAGACCAGGGGGTGGTTCACTCCCTGGTGTTCCAGGCAAAGCTCAAGTATCATGTTTAACGGAATTATTTTTGCTGTTGGCACTTACATTTTAAGTTACATAACTCCCCGCTTCAACCATCCTCTTCTTAAGTTTATGTTTCTGTTGATAGCAATAAATTGAAAAGACAATATTGGATATATTCTAATTTTGGACCAACTGCTTTTGAAATACTTAAGCAACATGATGTGAGTATTAATTATGGGAAATATAGGGCAAATTTACATTGCTTTTATGCTTTTCCTTATGATATACACTTTCCTTCCATATTATTTAATCCTCTTCCTAAATCTTTCAAGGTAGGCATTATTGGCACTGCTTTACAAACAAGGAAACTGAAGTTATGGGAATGATGTAACTTTCTAAAAATCATAATGTGTGGGCAAGATACTTAAAATATTAGCAAAACAACATATTTCCAGAGCTCTTCACTTTTTAAAAATTAGTTGCAATGTTTACATTTCATAAATCAAAATTTGCCATGTAACTGAATACTGCTTTCTCTTAACTGAAATGTCACTCTTCCATCAAATCTGTTTTCCTTCACCCTCTTCCTTCCTGTCTATGTTTGCACTGCTGACTTTTATAGTGGATTCAAAATTCAAGTTTCTCAGTGTTTACTGGACATTTCTACTCTGCTTCACTTTACATCTTCATTGTTTTGCTTGCTGGAAATTTCTGCTGAAAGACTCACAGAGATAGCACAGTTTCTTAAATGAATCATCAGGCTGTCCATGTCTTTGATACCTCAGATCCTATGGCCCATCTCTGTAAATGCATTCTTGTCTAATTGATGACTTGCCCTGTCCCTTGTCATTTCACCACATGTATATAAAACATAATCTCAGCTGCATCAATCCACCAACTCACTTTCTCTTTTCCTAAACAATAGCTACTTCTGAGTCCTACTAGAGACAGTTATACAATCCTGCACATTGATTCCCTTACAAATTCAATTTCCAGTAGAAGACTTGAGGTTCCTCAGAAAAATCTTCTGTGTGCCCTCACTTACCTCTTCCATTCCTCAACATCTTTTTTTCTCCATTTACTCTTTACATCTTTTATCCTTTTCCTTTTACCTTCAGTCTCAGCAGATAACCTCAATACCTAATCCACAGACAAAACAGTGATGCAGTACCTGCTTCTTGTTCCATTTATCTTGCCCACAACCTGCCTACACCATCACCCATCCTTTAGACCACTTCCTCATGCGTTACCAAATGCTGTTCTCTCCTATTGGTGGCTAACCCCACGACTGGGCACTGGATGACATTCCCATCTCCACAACTCGCATCTCTAGATTTCTCTCTCTCACATTCCTTCAAAATCACATTTTTGAAAAAGCAGTCTAGACTTTGCTTTCCACTTCCTAACTCCCCAATGACTCTTCAAACCATTACAATCTAGCTTCTATCCTTACCACATCAAACTAAAATGTCTTCATGATATATTCTTGTTTCTCAAAACAATTGGATTTGGTATGGCTTATTCCATCAGCTTCAGTTATAGTATGGTTAACTTTTTTTTCCCCCTAAAAATAGCTAAATACATATTTCTGTTTATAAAAAAAAACAAATTGTCAAAATCAGGGCCAAGATTATAAAACCCAGGCAAAAACATATTTCCCAGAATCCATCTGAGTCTGTTTTAGAGAACCAGGTGGCTTTTGTTTTTCTTTTGGACTAGTAATGCACTACTCTACTTGACTTGTAACATCATAGGAACAAAAAGAAGTGTTTGCTATGGTATAATTTTTCCCCCTTTGACTAGCTAAATACAGATCAAGACCTATGTGATTAGCTATGATAACTCTGAATAATAAAGTTAGATTTAAAATGATTTGGGGGGCTTATAGACAGAATTTGTATCATTTATTCTGTTTTCCAGCATGAGAATACTTTTTCCAATTGTATTATCCTGCAGTATGCATAAAGAGTCAATTATTTCTTCTAGTTTGTCTAAGTGGCCTGTGTTTGCCTCTTTGGAGAGGTTTCTGAGTATTTCTCTCAGGGAAACATAATCCACTGGAGGTTGCCAATTATAGACATATGAATGTCTCGAACAATTATCCTGAAAACACAGGATAAGTTGGGGTGTGATAGATGAGAGGGAGTAAGCTTGATGTCCACATAAGAAGTGGTAACCTAGTGGGTTATTGAGATTAATAATTGAGATTAATAATATAATCTAATGTAAGAAATAAATCGGTTTCTGTCCCTCAAGAAGGACAAATTCCTGGAGTACAAAAAGTTTCTGAAAAAGGTTGTGGCATCTCTCAAGAGAACAAATTAAGTACTGTTACAAAGATGGCCCTAAAATAGATTTCATTCCTGATGAGTAAGATTTTATGGATGGGATGGTAATAACTTTAGCAGAAACATTTGTTGACATGAAGTCAAAGTCTAATTTTTATTAGACTGCAGTTTGTGATGTATGAAGTAAACATAAGTGCCAAGAGGTACCTATGAAGGTGAATCTACTCCTGAAGCGTTTAGAAGCATGGCATTTTGGGGCGCCTGGGGGGCTCAGTTGGTTAAGCATCCAACCTCAGCTCAGGTCATGATCTTGCAGTTTGTGGGTTTGAGCCCAGTGTCGGACTCTGTGCTGACAGCTCAGAGCTTGGAACCTGCTTCAGATTCTGTGTCTCCCCTGCTTCAGATTCTGTGTCTTGCCCATGCTCTGTCTCTCTCTGTTTCTCAATAATAAATAAATGTTAAATAATTTTTTTAAATTTAAAAGCATGGCTATTAAAGTTTGTCAGCAATCCGTTAAATCAGAGCAGTAGGTACAGTGTGAGACAAAGATACCACCTGAGACCCCCGGTTGTTCTTAACTGGCAGAAAAGAAGGATCCGAAGTAACAGGACCCAGATGATGGTCCTACTGAGGACTTTAAGTTAGCAAATAGAGAATGACAAAAAGCAACAGTAAGGAAGATTGGTGATAAAGGGAAGAAGTGCTGAAAATTCAGAAAGTTAATCTAATTCCATTGTTTTGAGCTGAAGCTGCCAACTTGTGTAGTCAGCGGGTTGTCATTTTGGGCAGAGGTTGTCCACTTTATATAGTCAGCGGCTTCAGAATTCCTAAAAATCATCAATTTAGGGTCTCCTGCTGAAATGGAAGTCCAGTGGTCCGGAGGAATTGCTGTATATGTTTCAGTTTGAGAAACATGAACCCAAGGATCAACACCTTGGAATGTTACTGCAGTATCAATTGTTAACAGTACCTTGTAAGGTTTTTTCTGTTGAGGCTTGAGGGCAGTTTTTTTTTCTGGTTCCCTTTTCAAAAGTGCAAATCTCCAGGTTTCAGATCATGCAAAGGCTGCTTGGTTAGGCATTTTTGAAATACAGTTTTACCTATTGGTGATAAGCCAGAGGTATCTTTTGAGTCTCCTGTATAAGTCATATCAGCTTCTTAAAGAGTAAAATCTAGGCTATTTAATTTTTGCTAAATTTTTAATAAAAAAATTTTAGTTTATTTTGTATTTATTTTGCTATTATAAGTAACATCATGAAGCTTTTTTGATGCATTCCTTTAGCATGACAATCTCCTTCAATAATAGGAAAGAAGCTCCGATGTCTTTAATTTGTCATTTGTATTCTGGGGGCTTCTGTAGTAGTCCCAAATCTCAGGCACCCAAGCATTTCAAAGTCATGGACGAACACAAAATCTTATATCTCCTATCAATATAAATAGTCTTCTACCTTTTGGGTTTATTTTTTTCCAGAAGGCAGGTCTGAGCAACAGCAACTAATTTAGTCATCAAAATTGATGTGACTCTGTGAGAAAATTAAATTTTAAGGAAAACTAATGCCTGATACAATAACCTACTTGGAAATTTTTTTTCTTTTTAAGAATCAAACATTCATAAACACAAGTAAATCAGAATTGTCCAAAAGAGTCTCAGTCTAGGAAGTCTGCACAAGGTATAGAATGTTCCCTGACATAAGTTAAGTAATCATGGGATTCTTCTTCCAGCAAAGGAAGGAAGCATCTAGCTTTGGAGCATTGCAGTGATAAACAGTTGCGTGTGAATGCAGGAAGCAACACTATTTCATAGTTTGACAACTGGCCAAAGAGTACTCAGCATTTTGTCGATAGAAGTATTTGTATACTATGGAAAACCATTAAGTTTACTTGGACTTTTAAAGCTAAATCAGCTGAGGTTTTCTTAAGTTCTTTCTTCCTGTATCACCCTTAGTCAAGGGGACATGTTTTGGTTATTGAATGAAAAGACTGAAATAAGTAATAGGCCTCTGATGCTTTACATGTTATTGACTCATACCTCTAATACTTATTCTTACTTTAAATGAACAACAACTACAACAAAACAGAGAGAGGGAGAGAGAAGGAAAAAAAAGTTTTTAAAATGGGAATCCTGGAAACAAATTGCTTTGGTGACTGTAATGTAATCTTTGAGCTAAAATAGGAATATGTTTTATTTTTTAATTTGAAAAATATTCAATCATTAAAATATCATTTACATCCACATATTTACTAAAAAGACAAGCTTTCTTTGAATTTTCAGTTTTTAAATATATATTAAGTATGGTAGACAAAAGCTTTCAAAAGAGTTTTGAATTAATTAAAATTTGTAGAATTTTTTTAAGGCAAACATAATTATTCTTAAGGCCCTTTCTTTTACAGGGTGAAGGAGGAAGCGTTGTGTTACCTAATGACCATTTTGGAAAACCCAAAGACAGTGTAGTCATAAAAGGCATCTTAAATGTTTTTTTTTAATCTTTCTTTATTTTATTTTATCAACTATTTCAGAATATTTTACTTAACTATTGTTGATCA
This sequence comes from Suricata suricatta, assembly GCF_006229205.1. Classification (NCBI taxonomy): domain Eukaryota; kingdom Metazoa; phylum Chordata; class Mammalia; order Carnivora; family Herpestidae; genus Suricata; species Suricata suricatta. The sequence goes on from NC_043700.1 coordinate 113,747,134, forward strand.
TTTTTACTTTTTAGGGTTTTGTTGGTATTTAATTATTAAGGCAGATCAAAGGTAGTGAGAAGTAGTTAGCAAGGGCCTGGGGGAAAATCAGGATTAGCTCCTGAAGCAACTACCTATGATATGATAACTTTAATTCAGAGGAGGGCTGAAGGAGAGAGAAGGTCCTTGCTCCAGCAAGCCTGGGAATTTCAGGGGAAGTTGGAGATTAAAGATCTCAGTCTCAGCCCACATTTTCCCAAGTGTCTTCAACCCAAATCTCTTGGTGCCACTTCTTTCCACCAGTGTCCCTGTTTTAGGGTAGGAGATCTGGGGAGACTGGGCATTTAATCTGGGGCTACATCTCTGCACATCCAGATATGCAAACTCAGGAGAGGAGGAAAGCATTCCAAGCTACCATGGAGTCTCCAGTCCTGTGTTCTTATTTATATGCTTATGGCTCCTAGTTTCCATTTATGCTTTTTGAAGCCCAAAGAGGGAAATAACGATGTGAGAAAGGGAGATTCTACCACACACCATGGATTACTCATGGCCCTTTTATCCTGGCAAGGAATATCCTTGGACTCCTTCAAATGTAAATCACCCAATTCCTGACACCCATCTTTAGAGCATTTCTCGGGACCACTTATAGTATAAAATATCATATCAACCAGGTTCCCACCAGGAAACAGTTGGCATGCTTGGGGTAGAATAACTCAAGGAGTGTTTATTTATTAAAAGGGTAGTTACAAAGATGTTGCAAGATATAATGGAAGTATAAGGGATAGTGCAGGATCTTGGGGCAAAGAGCTCTTATCATCCCTCAGCCTGAAAGGATGAGAAAAGGGAAGAGTTACCAAAACCTGATAGGAGTGTGTTGGGAGAAAGGACCTTTAGCCATAAGTCCTGAAATAACCTTGAAAGAAAGGAGGCAGGAGAATAATTCCTCTAATGTCACTTGTCTCCCCACCCTTGATCTTTCGGTATTCTTCATGGCCAAACCTCACTGGAAACCGGAGGATAAGAGGGACCACCAGTACAGTCCATTCAAGTCAGCGACCTGGGGAAGAACTCAGGGAAGGGGAGATGAAGACAAGATCTGGAGAGGAAAATAGATGAAGTCTGGCTGACTTGTATTTTGAGCTCCTATTTTATCTCTACTGGCAACTAGACCCATTTTGGGGGGCTTCCATGAAATCTCATACTTAGAGATTTCCTGAAAGAGCCTTTTCAGATCTTTGCTTCTGTTTCTCTTCCAATAGTTATCTAAGTCAAATTCTTGATATTAATTTTGTTTCCACTAACTAGATCTTGAGTGGCTTCTGCTTTCCCAACCAGATCTGTCCGATCCAAGAACATTGCATCCCTTAAAAAGGGCTCCAGAGCCAAAAAGTAAGCAATCAGAGAGAAACAAATCCAATGCTTCTTTCTGCAATTCGTTTGGTCAGAAGGATGATGAGAGCTGAACAGAGAGATTTTTTTTTCTTTTGTTTCCTTGGACACCCATGAAGGTCATGGGAGGTTGAAAAGACATTTTTAGCCATATTTAAGAACAGCGCATTTAAGGATCAATACATTCAACTGTGTATATATAATACTAACACAGATAGAATAGAGCTTGTTAAGGCAAAATTACTTTTTAACTCTTCCTCTTTCTGGGCACCAAAATATAGACAGCAGAAAGTACATCAAAACTAACCAGAATGGATCTTCTCAACCTGGAGAAGTTTATTAATTCAAGACAGATGAACAGTAAGGACTGAAAATACATAAACATATACTTCAGAATAAGAACCATCTGTAGGACACTCTGCCGATAATCTTGTTGTAAATCTAGACAACAAAGAACAAATATTTTATTTACTTTTAGGGGAACTGTGAAAACCTTTAATCCTATCTCTAGTTCAATCCATGCTGCTTCTCCTCCTAAATCTGTTGACACTTTTGTTTGCCACACATGTCTTTTCTCTTAGTGGTCCATGTTTCAGTTTCCTAATGTCAAAGCTTTTGCTTTCAGATACTGCAGATGTACTTGATAAAAATTACTTTTAACTACAGCCCTTACCAGTGATTTCCTGAGGCAAATAAGAACAGCTCCGAACTCTAGAGCCCTTGTGCACCTAGCTTTTAATTAGGCATTTAATTAAGCATTCTACTTGCATTATCCAACTTAACTCTCACAGCAACTATGTGAGTTCATTTGCTGCCTTTTTATTTCCCGTTTATAACAAAGGAAATGGAGGCTTGGGGTTCCTGCCTAAATCCACAAGTTGGAATGTGAATGCAAATCTGACTGATCTCAAAGTCATTGTTATTAACCTTTATATTGTGCCCCTTCTTCCAAGCAAACCCACAACCTATGCTGGGAAATGCTTTTACTCTTGGCTTCTACCATGGTGTTGTATTTCTCTCCACTGTGAACTGATCGTTCTATTTCTTATGTCTTTTCTCCTGTATTATTCTATCTGCACTACAGGGAGGGAAAGGATTACATTCCTCCAGTGTCCTCAGGAAGAATGACTTACTGATTGGGACAAAGGCTGAAAATCTACTCTCATATTGGGAGACATTTGGATGCACTATTTCCTATGTAGCACTGACAGACACAGCTCCTTCATATCCATTGTTATGGGGATCATAAGTTGAGTTTTCCTCATCCTGTAACACCTTTTCTCCCATAAAATCGAGCAATATTCTATTTGCATGGGTCCCATGGGTTCACTGAGAACAATGATAACTATCATAGCTTATAGCTTACAGATCTCAAAGGCTTGCCTTTTCTGCTTCACCTCATTCATTTCTAGAAACGGACCCCATCCTCATCACTTCCTTTCTAGGAAAGAAACAACTCATATTTATCTTTTGGTTTCCCTATTTACCACAAAGGGTAGTTATGAACTCAAAAATAAAGAAAATCCATATATGAACACATACTCTATTTTAAAAACTAAAAACGTTTTCTGTGGGTTGCTCCTTTGATCTAAAGATTGTTAAAGTGTTTATAAAAGACAACTAACTAAGCTTGACTACAGTCTTATATACTTGCCAGCTGTTTGAAAGCACCGTCTTCTTACAAGTTTTTGAAACATTCGAGAGCTTTTAATCCCTCTGAAAACCAAAGAAAAATAGGCTGTACCATCATGCCACTTATTGGCAGAAATGAAAAGTAAATATACTCTGAAGTGTACCTGAAATCTTTTTCAGTGATTATCTGAAGCTTTCTAAAGATTATGAGATGGGGCCTTCCTTTCTAGCCAATAGAAGGTCACAGAACGCCACCCTGCCATCTGCCTCTCTTCCTTTTATTTAACAAATTTAAAAGAAAGGTTTTATGGGGTTTGACTAGGTGGCTCAGTTGGTTATGCATCCAACTTTGGTTCAGGTCATCTCACGGTGCCTGTGTTGATGGTGTGGAATCTGCCTGAGAATCTCCCTCTCACTCTCTCTGCTCCTCTCCCACTCACGTTTTCTCTCCCTCTCTATCTCTCAAAAAAATGTTTTGTGTTGAAAAGTTTGACCAAGATCTCCTATAACTGATGCAAAATCCCCTACAGTCATTAGAAAATGATGAAAAATTCATATTCAGATTGAAATCACTGTGGTTAGATATAATTTAAGTCCTTGATTTGGTTTTAATTCATTCAGTCTTTGTAGAAAGATTTAATGTATCCAGTTTGGGGAAGGCTGTTTGCAGAAAGCTTTTCTTGGGCATTTTTGTATGCTGTTTTGCATGCTGGTGAAGTTTTAGATTGAAATGTCTTACTTGGACATGGATAGCTTTCTTATGCAAGTAGGGAGAATGAAATAAAGAGTTTGATCTGTGCACATTTCTCAGGTTTCTTTTCTGATTCCATTGAAAATTCATATTTCTGTATTACATTTTTAGGCACAATGGCCTTAATTTTACATTTATTTAATAGCTAGTGCAGAAACTCTAAATAAATTATGGATAAAACAATCAGTCCTTGCACTCAGGGAACTGTTACACTTATACACTCCTCCAAACTAACCTAAGTAGAGCTTTCCCAGCAATAAATAAATTGTACCAGTAATGAGTTGAGTGGCTTTATGGCTTATTGGTCATTTTCTTGGTAATATCTCAGATCATTTCAAATACCCACACATAAAATGAGTTTTCAAGATGGGAAATAGCACTGAACATTAGGGTAATGGGTTCAAAAACTGAAAGCCACATTAGTATAAGAAAAAAAATATTACAATTGGTTTAAACCTCCACATTTAATGAAAGGATGTTCTTGAAGAAATTACTGCAATATCAAGAGTTACTAATCAATTATGCAAGCATTTGATTCCAAAGGTGATTAATATCTAGTACAAGTACTTAATGTAGATGTGTATCTGACAAATTGAAGCTAATTGGAAATACCAACTTTAAATAGTTGAACTGGTATAATCCAGATGGCCTACCTAAAAACAAAAAAAGCTTTGTTAAAAACAGAAATGTCAAATAAAATGCTTTAAAGGTGAACCTAAAAAGCTCATTATCTATTTGTTATATATTTTTTGAGAAAATACCATTGAACTGGAGGTATAGTGAGTCATATCTTAATAATCAGCACTATAGAAAAGCTAAATAGACAATAAAAATTTTGTGATATTTGATCATACATTATGTTTTTTACTTTCACTTGAATATGGACTTAACTTCTGATAATTCACAAATGGTAAAAGAATTCACATATTAGTATTTCATAGTTTTTGCTAATTCAGATCTGATCATGGATGGTTTATCTATACTTTTTACTACCCATAAAAATAGAATTTTAATAAGCAAATTAAAATCATAAGTGAGATTATAGAGGAATACATAACATGTTAAATGCACTGTCTTTAAGTGTTTTATAATTATACGTACCTACAGATATGTTATCAAATGTTCAGTATTTTGCATGTATTGTCTCATTTAATTCTCATAACCTATGAGGCATACCCAACTCATAGTATCCCCAGTTCATAGAAGAAACTTCGGTATAAAAAGTCTAACTTCCACCAAGTCATTCAGTCACTGGACAATGGAGCTGGGATTTGGAGGGTGTTAGACTCCAACCCCTTGCTTGCACCACACCCCTTTTCAGTGGACTCTGAAAAGCAAGCAAGCACTGATGGGTGTGAAAACGTGGGTGGGAAGGGGATGAGAAGCACTTCCTTGCTTCCCTCTTCTCTCACCTACTATCACAGCCTTGTACGAACGATGAGAGCACCTCCCCAACCTGCTGTCAGTGTGAAGAGGTGATCACCCCAGTAAATACAGTCTTTTGTTTATTAAATGCCCACTCTGTGCAAGGTGTAGCTCTCAATGTTGGGGATACACTGATGAACAGAACAGGTAAAGGTACATACATAGCAAGGGGATACAGACAATAAACAATAAAAACAATAAATAAGGAGATTAGATAGCAATTTAAATGCTGATAATTGTCAGAGGAAACAAGACATGGTGGAGGGAGTATGGGGTTTTGGGTGGTAAGGTGGGCTGTACTTTCAAGAAGGTGATTTCCTTTAAATGCTTAAGCAGAGGAAATGGCAGTGCAGGATGTTGCTGTTAGAACATGCCTGCCGGTCCCACGAACAAGGAAGTGAGTGTGATGTGGGTAGAGGGTGGGCGGGACAAGGAGAGCTGGAGGGAGAGCAAAGTTGGCAATGGTGAGCGAGCAGGCTTCTCGGGCGTTGGATTTTGGTTTCTTTTCAAAACAAAATGAGAAGATAGTGCTGACAGTTGAACAAGGAAGTGACCTGATTTTTACAAGACTGTTGTGGGTGCTGGGTTGAAAAGAGACCATCGGGAGCAAGGGAAGAAGGGACGGAACGGCTGCAGAAATCCAGGTGAGAAATGATGGCGGCTGGGACCAGGTGGTCGCAGTGGCAGTAGTGAGAAGTGGGCGCTGCATTGATTTTGAAGGTTTATTCAGAGAATTCCATAATAATTGGATGTAGATTGGGAGAGAGATGAGTCTAAAGGAAGCAAAGAAGGAGCCTTAAAAAGGAAGGAAATTCTCACATATTCTGTAACATGGATGAATGTTACACTAAGTAAAATAAGCCAGTCACAGAAAGGCACTATACTGTTTGATTCCATTTATATGAGGTACTTACAGGAGTCAGATTCAGAGACAGAAATGGGAAGCCCTGTTGCCCTGGCTGGGGGGGGGGGGGGGGGGGGG
>NC_043700.1:113753391-113794685 GCF_006229205.1 Suricata suricatta
TTTTTTAGGAGGCAAATGAGGGGCACCTGGGTGGCTCAGTCAGTTAACCATCAGAGTCTTGATTTCAGCTCAGGTCACAATCCCAAGGGCGGGATTCTCATCCGGCTCTGCTAATGCAGAGCCTGCCTAAGGTCCTTTCTGCCCCCTCCCTCACTCATGCTCTCTCTCTCTCTCAAATCAAAATCAATCAATCAGTCAGTCAGTCAATCAAGGAAAGAAGGAAGCAAGTAAACTCTAAGTCAAAGATGACACCAAGTATTTTAGCGGGAGCAAATGAAGTAATGGATTTGCCAAGCTCAGAGAGAACCTAGTGTGCTAGGATTCATCCCTTCCAGGAAATTCTGAGAAAAATAAGACCACACTTTTCCATAGTCTAAGGAATGTTTATTCTCCATCCAAGTCGTAGCATTGGTACTTTTAGTTAAACTTCCCTCTAAGAGGAGTTTAACATATTCTTCCTGGGCCTCTCTTCTTGGTGCTCCTGCTCACACCACACTTTGTTTCTTCTATGTGCAAACAGTAAGCATATGTTCCTATCTTAACCATTCTAGTTTAATATCAGCATGATTGTGTAGTTCTTCATTTCTATAAATGCATAATAGCAATCACTATTCTTTATTTCTCGATTTTGATCACTTATTAGCATCATGTGTCATTACCTCATATTCCAGTCAATGGCTTTTCCAGCCCTTTTGCTAATCCTGCATTTTAACTTCTGCCCATTATAGTCACTCTTGACAACTTCTATAAAAATCTCTTTGGGGCACCTGGGTGGCTCAGTTAGTTGAGCATCGGACTCACAGTTTGTGAGGTCAACCCTGGGTCAAGCCCTGGGTTGACCCCCTGTCGGGCTCTGTGCTGACACCTCGGAGCCTGGAACCTGCTTTGGATTCTGTGTCTCCCTCTTTCTGCCCCTCCCCAACTCGCACTCTGTTTCTCTCTCTCTCTTTCTGTTTCTCAAAACTAAATACACATTAAAAATTTTTTTTAACGAAAATGTCTTTAACTCTGGTACTTCCAAGAACCAAACATTTTATCAAGTGTCTAGCATCTTGGTACTGCTTTCTCTCTTTTCCTCCACTGTTTTCACTCTGCCAGGGGCATGAGGCCTTAATATCACCCTTGAGCCCACTGCTGCTTTCCTGCCGGAATCACCACGGCGTGAGCTGTATGTGTATATGTAAGCTCCCCTGACTATTTGCTCTATAGAAAACTCTTTCTGCTTCTTTTGGACCATCTTCTTTGGCTAAAGGGAATATGTTAGAGAGGTTGCTGGGGAGGAGTGGAGGTGGGTGTTGCTCTGACCTATGGTAGTCAAAAATGTCAGTAAAAAATGTCAATAAAAAACATTCGTTCCAATTAGTAATATTAATGGAACTTTTACCTTCAGTGTTTCTGTATGAGATTTTCTGAATTCTTTGGAACAACATCATCAATTAAAGTGACAGTTGTGTTTTCTGTTGGATTGACTCACACACTCTTGATGCCTGCCTTTTTTTTCTAGAGTGCCTATTTATATTGTTGCAGAGTCTAGCAAACCAAAATTGCTACTTCTCAGACTCCTATGGATCAAGGTTCTACAAACAAATTGGGTTCCATCAGTTATACGTGATCAAGTAGATTTAGAAAGCAGAAATGCACGTGAAGCCGTATTTTGCTTCTTTGGACTATTTTATGAAAAGGTAGTTTCCATGGTGGCAATTTTTTCTTGATTTCAGCCTCCTGATCCCTGAATGGCAGCTATGAGATATGTTTTGGAACTCAGTGTTGGAGGACTGGCTGGAGAGGTTGCAGGAGAGTTCCCGGGGCCTGTTGATTCTGTGATGCTCCTCGAGGATCATCCTAAGAGCTCATCGTCGGCTGTGCCAACAGCCTCTTCTGGTTTGCAAGCACAGAGCTCACTGTATGGAACCCCCAACTCCCTAAAATGCAGTGGTTTCCTGTTTTCAGAAATGAACACTGAGTAATGCATAGCCACATATGTGCAAAGAGATGTGTGCAAAGTTGTTCATTTCAGTGCTGTTAGTAATAGCAAAAAACTATTTATCAATATGTAAAGACTGCTTAAATAAGTATCATGGCAACTATACAGAGAATTGGGCAGATTTTTAGGTGTTAACCATGTATTTAAAATTTTTTAAATGTTTGTTCATTTTTGAGAGAGACAGAGAGAGAGAGAGACAGAACATGGATGGGGGAGGGACAGACAGAGAGGGAGACACAGAATCTGAGGCAGAGCTGGAGCTCATGAGCTGGCTAATATGAAGAGTTGGATGCCAGACCAACTGAGCAACCAGGCACCCAAAACATCATAGCTCTTGCTTACTTCCTTTTGAGGGTTGCTTTGAACGTGAGCAGAAAACATGTCAATAAAGAGAAATCAACTACGATGACTTCTCTTCTCAAAGCTCGGATGAGCAAGACCATGTGCCATTGCGCAGGAGGAAAGAAAATATTCCCTCCCTAGAGTTCTGCCTCTCGCCTAAACCCTCCAAAAGTTAAGGAAGACTAATTCATTTCCACTACTTGGTTGTTATACTCAAATAATTTTGTGTTTGGAGAAAACTCACAGTATTTATTATGGATAGACTTTTTTTGATTTTGCACCTATGAGTTCTACAAGGAAGTACAAGGAACCAGAATGATAAAAAATAGTATTGGTATGGTTTGCTAAATGCATCACTCCCAGTGTATAGCCAAATTGATCTGTTCAATGTCAATTATTGTATAGTACGTTCCTCCTTTCTAGAAAACATGGTAAGCTGCTCCTAGAGATCAGAAGAGGCACTTGAGGGAGAAGTCTGTGGAAGCAACTAAATCATATCATGTGTGTGATATCACACCAAAATATTTTAAAGTGAAACATATAACAAAGTCATGGGTGAGTGTTAATATGCCCCAAACCGTTTTTCCTGAAAAACCTAGCTTCATTAAATTAGAAACATTACTGCAGCTCCTGTGTATTCTCTTGGGCTAAGCACTTATGCTCATTTTATGAAGAAAAACTATGAACAGAAAGGAAGGAAATTAATGGTCTGTCAATCACTTTGAAAGCATAAAACCTTTGAAAAATATTAGGTCTTGTTCAGGTTTAGATTCAAGTTCAAGTGTTAGGGACTTAATTTTCTAACTGGCGGGCAGGAAAATCTTACTGCAAAATATTAGTTTTAGCTTATCTGGTTTGTACACCTTTTCTTAATAAAATCTAAAAAGTAAGTCCTAAATTTTAAAAAATCTTAAGAATAATTAGACGTATCCACGTAATTTAGTCTTTATGCTTTACCAAAGTCAAGTACAAGTGTACACTTATCGGTATGCACATACATATCACACACAGAAGTGACAAGTGTCCCCACGGACCATCACAGTGCTGCTAACACTCCCTCATGGATCTCATGACAACCTGCTTGATCTCCACATAAAATGTTGACTCCTTGAAGAATTTCTTCCTAGGAATGTGGAAATCGAAGGGAAATACACGTCACTGAAAGTCTAGTAAGAAATACCTGAGTCTCTACTATTGAACGCTGAGAATGAACTGAGGGTTGAGGGGGAAGGGGGAGGGGGGAAAAGAGGTGGTGGTGATGGTGGAGGGCACTTAAGGGGAAGAGCACTGAGTGTTGTATGGAAAACAATTTGACAATAAAATATTATGGAGGAAAAAAAAAAGAAAAGAAAAAGAAATACCTGAGTCTCTGATACTGAAGTCTTCAGAGCAGGCCTAACTCCTCTACCTGTTTCTCCAATTTGACCACCCGTTCCAGACCTAGCCTGCCATCTGTCTCTATGTCCTATGGTTCCCGTAAATAGTTAGAGTCAGGTGGTTGCATGCAAGCAAAATTGCTCAGCAGAGCCATCATCCATACAGATGCGTAGATGTGCCCCTATATTACGTATGGCTATCATTGCAAAATAATTTTCTTGATAAGTAGAGTCCTCCTCACTAAAGAAGTGATGAAATGTTTAGCTAGGAGTAGCTAAGTGGGATTTTGCTGTGAAAAAAATGGCAATAGTTCTTAAGTCTTGAATAAATATTTTAATTTCTTTGAGCCTCAACTTCCTGACCTGGAAAATGGGCATAATAATGCCTGTTTCGAAGATTTATTATGAGGATGAAAGGCCTTTAGGTAATAGACTCTCCCTCTGTGCTGGAACCACTTACTATATTGTCTCTTTCTTCATCACTGTTAGCCTGCCTGCTTCTATCTGGTCACCATCACACACCAGGCTGGAACAATGGTTACTCTGTCAGACCAGAATTGATACTGTATGGCTCAAAGTTCAGACTTCAAAAAGAATAGCTTAATTAAACTCTATTTTGACAACTCTAACCACTTCATATGCTTGCTGTAGGTTGTTTTATATGCATGGAACGTGGATAGCCGACCAAGTAAACTATATACACAAAATGGCTTGCTGCAATTGTTCTGTACCTCGTGCAGCCCTGAGAATTATTTTTTAGACCACTCAGGATTTTAGCAGAAGGAGAACTACTTCTGGATTAACTACTACCAGGAAAAGCACTTTCTCAATACTTGGCAATATTTTGCTCTTCCTTTATGGATTTTGTTTCCAAAGCCCCTCTCGTTTTACTCCAGCAACAGTCTCTATCCTTGCCCCCCACGCCAGCCTCAGAAATCACACAAAGCCAATGCAAGTATGACTACTGACTTCAATATTTTTGGCATGTTGAAGGACCCACCCACAATGTTTGCTTAACTTTGAAAATGATTTTTACCCTATCTTAGATGGTTGCCAAAGACATTTCTGCCCAAAATCTCTGAGTCAGAGGCTGTATGTAGGCACAGTTTAATCTGCTGTATGAACTCACACATGTTAATTGACACTTTTGGGTCCATGACTCACCATGTTGTGTTAATTTCTATGAATATTCCTTTGTTAGTGTGTGGATTGAAAGGAGTGATCAATATGTTCAACTGTAATATTGGATAATTTTATTTCACTTTCACTTCCTTTTTTTACATTGTTTTATCTATGGTGAATGACCACTTCGATTACTTTTAACAAAAGAACAATGCAAAATGAAACATTTCTCTCCAAGTTCTCATGCCAAGTTTCTTCTTGCTTATGGGTTTGCTGCCTTTTTTTTTTTAAGTTTATTTATTTATTTATTTAGAAAGAGTGAGAGTCAGCGAGGGGGGAGGGGCAGTGAGGGAAGGAGAGAGTCCCAATGTGGGACTGAGAGTCTGTGACAGCACAGAGCCCAATGTGGGGCTTTATCTGACAAACTATGAGATAATGACCTGAGCTGAGATCAAGAGTTGGATGCTAAACCAACTGAACCACTCAGGCATCCTTTTTTGCTTCTTATTAAAAATGCTAGTACAAATGGGTTGTTTGTTTTGGTTCTGGTTGATTTTACTTACAAAAAGCAAAGACTAATACTGGTAAAGGCAGGTCATTTGAAAAATGGCAATGATTCTTAACCAAGGTTGTTTACCTTAAGTAGAAGAATTGTGAAGTTTATTGTTAAATCAGATTTGGGGTAGGAAATCATAAAGCATAAATCATCATTGAATCTATGAAATAGAAGAATTAGAAAGTACTTAGTTTTTCAAGGAAATTATTCAAGGAGGAAGATGTTTTTGTTCCATTGCTTTTTTCCATCTTGATTCTTGAAAAGAATAGAATAGAAATAGAAATAGAAATCTTAGAATAGTAATTGGAAATTTAGCAGATAGCTCCCCTTGCTTTAAACCTATATTTAGGGAACAATCCTTACAAATTATTATGTAATTTCCTGAATTCTTGTACATATTCAAATCCCAGATCAGTACCACACAGAGGAGGGTCTCAATAAATATTTGTCAACAGGAAAAAGAAATAAAGGAGGATATAAAAAATGACCTCATCTGTTATGTCATCATTTATGATATGGGAATTGTAAGTAAAGAAGTGAGAAAATCTCAGTGGAATTCTTTATCACTACAGATGACTAAAAGTCACAGAGAGTGATCTGCAAATTAAATGAATTTTTAAATGTTTTTTATGTTTTATTTATTATTCAGATAGAGAGAAACAGAGCATGAGCAGGGAGGGTCAGAAAGAGAGGGAGCCACAGAATCAGAAGACAGGCTCCAGGCTCCCAGCTGTCAGCACAGAGCCCGACAAGGGACTCGAACTCACAAACTGAGAGATCATGACCTGAGCCGAAGCCGGGTGCTCAACCGACTAAGCCACCCAGGTGCCCCCGAATTAAACAAATTTTAAAGAAATTTTGAGGGAGTAAACATTGGCTATTAAATGTTTGTATCAAGCAACATTTATTTACCGCCTATTGTTTTTAAAGCATCATGAAAAGAAACTCGAAAAAATAAACAGGCTGCTCTCTGCCCAGCAAAATCTGATGAAGACAGTGAATAACAATTACACATAAAAAGCAAAAACCTATATGAAATATCCCCATTTAAATATATAAGTCATAGCAAGGAAAAATTGGTAAGTCTAGGATTAAGAAAGAATTCTGTAAATACAATTGTCAGCTTGTACCATATTAAATATTTTCTCCAAAAGAAAAAGAGGATTTACGGAGAAAAGCACTGTTAAAGTATAATTTTCCAAAAAACAGGTAAAAATTAGGATTGTCATGCAATTATGAAATGAAGACATGTCGAGGATTTTATTCAATTCATTAATTAGTGAGAGAACTAGTAAAACATTACGACCAGGACAAAGAACATTTGAGAAGTTACTCAGATGTGCAATTAAATATAGAACTGTTAGGTTAAAATAGCTGGGTTAGAAACAAAACTGATTTATTTCTTACAAACCAGTGATCCATCTTCTTTGGGGTTGTCTCTTCTACAGGAAAGAAATTATTTACATCTCTACCAGAGAAAATCTATAGGTTAACCTCAGCCCTACGGAGCTGCAAAAGAGCCCAGCTTCTAGAAATCTGGTGACACTGCCTTGAAAGTACATTCAGGCATCTCTTTGCCTGTTTTCAAGTTTCAAGTTAAAAAAAATTTTTTTCGAAATATAACTCCTACTAAAGTGAAATAGTTTGGTGACTCAAACACACATGCACATAAGGAATAGAGACTGTAGAGCAAGAAGTCTGAAAGACAATCCCCTCTGCTACTATGCATTCCAGTATCTCTTAGGAACGTGCCTAGATAAGTGTAAAATAAAGGTAGTATCCAAGGAGTGACTGTATCAGTCAACCTTCCTTCCCATAGCTGAAGATAACCACTTGGCATTTTTTTGGCTGTAAGGGTGAAATATTTACATAGAATACCTTGAGAATATGTGTCAAATAAATTGACAAACTATCAGGGCATGCCGTTGCTGAAGATGGAGATGAACTCAAGCTTCTCCTTCTCTTCCTCTGTCTCTTCTTCTTCCTCCCTTTTCGTGTTATCTTTTTCTCTTGGCTCTCTGTCTCCTGTTGAGAGTATGATCTGTCCTCTCAACATGAAATTTAAAAAAGCCATTAATCTAACACATTCCATACAAATTCCACGGAGAACAGGAGTAATTGGGATATCTAAATACCAGCTCCAAGGTTAAGAAAAACTCTTTGTACTCTGACACGTTATGGATTCCCACAAGCATGCATTGAGCACATTTGGATCAGGTACATTTCCAGTCCAATCAGTGCCTATATGTGTGCAAAAGAAACCGGGCTGCTTCACTGAGATACGGAAGTGAGGTGCAGTTGCAGGTAGAGAGTGACACAACATGGTGGCCTTGGAACTGGTGTGTCCAGCACGAAAATCTGAGAGGTAGGTTTTGCTCCCTGCTGTTTTCTATAAATTTAAAAGTAATTTCTTACAGCATGTATATAATGCCTCTTATATTTTCATTATAAGCAAAAATACATCCTCATTTTAGAGAATATAGAAGTTGCAGATAAGTAGAAGTCATAGACTCTAATTCTTCCCCTCAGAGAATACCTCCACTGTTAAAAATTTGATGAGAATATATGCATATGGATATATATCCCTATGTACATTGCATAGATCCATATCCATATATGTGGGTGTGTTTCTATATGTATATACATACATGCACAATTGTTAACCTGTTCTTTCACTTAACAACAGATTAGAAATTTACTTCATCATATTTAGCACTCATCAATAACATAATCTTATTGTCTGGTATCCCAATGTATGATTCTAACTGAATAATTTTATCAATCCTATATTGTTGACATAATTGGAACCCAAAAGTTTGCTATTATAAAAATAATATGACAAAACAATTGACAGATGTCTCTAACCATTAATGATTATTTACTTAGGTTTCATTCATAGAGTTGCTAAATCAGAAATAAATCAGTTTTTAGGTATTTTATATAGTGCCAAATTGCTTTCTAAAAAGCTTATGCCAATTTACATTCCCACAGAAAATGCATAAGAATGCATTCAATTCACACACACTTTATAAGCTCCATTTTTAAACTCAAATTCTTTAATCAAATAATATAAATAATAAATGATAAACCAATGAAAAAATATCAGTTTTTTTCCTCCTGTGTGTTGCTGAGGCAAACTAACTTTTTTTTATTTATGAAAGGTCTGTTATCATAATGAAATTAATTCATTATCCAACATTAAAGCAGCAGATATTTTTCACAATTCATCATTTGTCCTTTAATTTACCTGTATGAAAATAATTTTTAACTTTTATATAGTCAAATCTGTTCTATAGATTTTATCTTTAATGTTAAAGAAATATTTTTCTCTGACTAAATATTTCTTTAACGTTTATTTATTTTAGAGAGACAGAGAGACAACATGAGCAGTGAGGGGCAGAGAGAGACAGAGACACAGAATCGAAAGCAGGTTCCAGGCTCCAAGCTGTCAGCACAAAGCCCAATGCGGGGCTTGAACTCACAAACCGCAAGATCATGATCTGAGCCAAAGATGGACCATTAACTGACTGAGCCACCCTGGCACCCCTTAACGTCTTAACTTCTCTGACTTTAGCAGAAATCACTGTTTAATTTTAGCTAATGCCTTTGGGATATATTAAACTAACATTTTAATTTCATCTATTAAAGTGATGTTATAATAATACAGATCCTATTACTTAATAATTCTTACATATCTTAAAACCAATCTTACTTTGTAATTACTTACTTTACACTGTCAAATTGAATGTTTTTTAAATGTATAATTAAGTGTAACATAAACATAAAAGCACACAATTCATAAGTATACAACTCAATGAATTTCCACAGGTTGCATCAGCTTTGTAACCAGCACCCCAATTAAAAAAAGAGACCATTATCTACAGTAAAGAATTCCCTCCATGTTCCATTCCTTCCAGTCTTCCTCTCTTCTTGAATCTTGATACTAAAATTTTGCTTATTTTTGTACTCAGATAAAACATTTTATTCCTTCTACCAATCACAGTAAATGTTTAAGCAGATTAAAAATATACAGAATTGTTTTGTAACCATGTTAAAAAGTTTAATGAGTAGTAGAAGTATTTTCACAAAGAAAACACCAGATCCAGACAAAAAAAATTATGCCAAATATTTCAGGAACTGATAATCCCAATCATAAGAAAACTTCCAGAAACTAGAAAAAGAGAAAAATACCTCAATGTTTAAATCAATACTCCCAAACTGAAAAGCCAAATACAACAAAAGAAAAATATAGGCAGTTGACTCTGATGAATATAGATACAAAAATTCTAACCAAAATCTTCTAAACCAAATCAAAGACTCTATACAAAAGAAAATATATCATGACCAATTTAGATTTATCCAGGAATTTAACACCACTCAATAAAAAAATCTATTAATTTACACATTAACAAATTAGAAGATACAAACTTGGCAAGATCAACAGATGCAGGAAAAGAGTTTTGATGAAATTTAACAACATATTTATGGTGGAAACTTAGAGTAAATAAGGAATTAAGAAGAAAAGTTTCTTAAAACATATTTATAAAAATCATAATTAATAATATTTTAATGACAAAGCTTTGTTTAATATTAAGAATACATTAAGTATTCACCACTCTTTTCATAATGGTCCTGGAAGCTCTGGCCAGAAAACAGAATATAAAAAAATAAAAATTACAAAGAAGGAGCACTCGAGTGGCTTAGTCAGTTAAGCATCCAACTCCGGCTCAGGTCATGATATACAGTTCGTAGGTTTGAGCCCCACATCGGGCTCTGTGCTGACAGCTCAGAGCCTGGAGCCTGCTTCAGATTCTGTGTCTCCCTCTCTCTCTGCCCCTCCTCCCACTCACTCTCTCTTTCTCAAAAATAAATAAAAACATTAAACACTTCTTTCAATAAAAAAATTACAAATAAAAGTGCTGTTACTTTCAAAAATGTAACCAAGGATGTAAAATCCTAAAATAAACTTAAGAAAATATTTGAATATGAAATAAATTGCTTAGATATTATAAATCAATATGTACAATCCAATTACGTTTGTATATAACTTAAAAAATCATCCAGAAAATATCATTTCTAAAAGATAGCATTTTACAAAATAACAAAAATAAAAAGTAATCCAAAATAAATTTACCAAAAATATGTTCATGCTTGTCATCAAGAAAATTATAAAACTTTATTGAAGCACATTAAATAAGGCACCATAAAAGAGTAATGCTTAACATATACCAGGATAGAACATGGATGTCTTGAAAATGTCAATTCTTTCCAAACGGACCTGAAACTACAGTTAAAATTTCAACAAAGTAAAATTTGAAAATGAAATATTAAAATGAATGTTGAAGAGCAAATATCCAAGAATAACCAAAAAGCTCATAAAAGAAAGGAAGGACAATCTGAATAAACTTCTCTTTCAATATATCAGGGCTCATTTTAAAATTTTGTTGCATAAGAAAGTATAGTATTGAAACAGAGCAAATGAATAAAGCAAAGGGTAGACTAAAGAGGCTAGGAAAAGAGAGAGTCATGCATTTATATAACTTAGCTTATGAGCCAATGTGGCATTGTAAATCAATGGTAAAGAGATGGGTTAGTCAAATAACAAGGATAGCAGATGTCTAAAAACTTTGAATTTTAAACAGTTTATCATTAAAATGTTTGAACATACTTAAAAATTAAAAGATAGTAAAAATGATCACCTACATCCCTCTATTAGTTATTACTCCAAATAAATAGAACCAACAAGATGTGGGGAAAGAACAAAAGAGAGAGAGCAAGAGAGACACAGAGAAAGAGATTTTAAGAATTGGCTGACAGAATTGTGGAGAGTTGGTGTGTCCATAATATGATGGGGTAAGCCAGACGACTAGAGACTCAGAACTGAGTTGCAATTCGAGTCCAAAGGCAGCCTGCTGGCAGAATAACTTCTTGTTCAGGGCAGGGCAGTTATTGTACAATTAAGACTTTCAACTGATTGGATGAGGTCCACCCTCATTATGTACGGTAATCTCATTTTCTTAGTCTATTAAATGTTAATCTCATCCAACAAAAACCACCTTCACAGAAACATTGAGAATAATGTTGGACCAAATATCTATACACCATGGCCCAATGACATTGACACCTAAAATTAACTGTCACTGTAGCCAAATTTTCCTCTATCTTTTCTTCATAAGTTGTTCTTTCTACATTATCTGAGCATATAATACTAACACTATTCTTCGCCCATACTTCACCCATACATAATTGTTTTAGACATTTATATTTAGTGTTCAATACCAATTTTCCCCCCAGTTATCAGTTGGCCAGATTTCTCAGGAAAAGCTCATCAGCATATTTCCTTAGATTCTGCATGTTCAAAATATTTTTTCTCTAGTCCTTGAATCTGGAAGGATAGCTTGGCTAGATATTATATCATTAGCTCATTATTTCCTTTCACATATTGTAGATGTTGCTATATTATTTTCTGATAAAATATTGTTGCTAAAAGGTCAGATGCCAACTTGCTTTGATTTCTTTTGAAAAAATTTGGCCCTTTTGTCAGAAACCCAGATAAATTTATCATTACTGTCTACTTAAGGCTAGGATATGCTCCAAGTTGACAACAACTCAATGTATAGATTCAGTCTTCTGTTATTTCAGGGGAATTTTCTTGAATTACATTTTGAAATAGTAGTTCTGCTCTTAATTTTTTTTCTTCCTTAAGGTTTTCATTTACTAGTTTATTAGGTTTAACTTGCCTTTGTTCCATATCTATCAATTTTTCTCAAAAATTTTGGTCTCTGTCCTTATATCTGTGTAATGTTCTTGACCTTCCTCATTTGTATCATGTATGTCCATTTATTATATGTTATATTCATTCATCTTTATGTGTCAATAACGTATCTTAATTTATGAGATGATTTTGTCCTCTTAAAAATATTTTAGGGGAGGAGCCAAGATGGGGAGAGGAAGGGAGCTCTGTAAACTCCGTCTGCCCCATCTATCGAACTAAGAAGGACATTACTCTCATCTGCAAGAGCGGAAGGAGAAAATATGAAATCCAGAAAGAAGACAACCTCAAAGATACCTGAGTGAGTGTGAACTGAGGAGATTGGAAAACGGGCCAGCCCGAGACGGGCAGTGGAGGTGGGAGCTCCAGCCCAACACGGGGCAAGCGTGCGGAGCCCGAGATACAAAGGGAAGAGACAGAGAAACTGAACACACTCATAGTACTGTCTCTGGGGAAGAGATAAAGAATGTTTAACCGTGTTTGGAGAGAGAAACTCTCACTCCATATATAACTGCTGGGCTGCGGGAATCCCGAACCCGGGTGACACAAGGGAAAGAACAGCTTCCAGCCCTGTGTCATCTCAGGGGGAAGTTGGCGGCCTCTGTGCCGGTGCCAGGGGCACTCACTTCAATCTCAGCTGCTGGACTGGGAGCACACACCTCATTTCCACTGCTCATCTCACCTCCAGCATTGGCCGTGTGAATCCTGAATCCCGGGTCCCAAAAGGGATTGGCACCGCTACTCAATCCCGGCTACTCGATCCTGGCAGGGAGTTGGCGGTGGTGGAGGCCGGGTCGCGCCCTGTGGCTGCAGGAGCATGTAGCTTATTTCCTGCAGTGCCCAGCACCTCGGGCAGCAACAGCGCAATTCCCAGCCGAAATCCCTACCTGAGCCAAAAGAAACTGATCCCTCTCCCTAAGAAGACAGCCACCAAAGCAAGTACATCTCATCTGTGGTAGCATAAAAGTGCATGGACTAGGACTATGTTTGCACTCATAGGTCTAACAGGAGAACAGGAGAAACCTAATGGAGGACCATGGGGAGGAGAAGGGGGAAAGAGAGGGATGCAAAACCTGAGAGACTATTTAATACTGAAAATGAACTGAGGGTTGAAGGGGGAAAGGGTGGGGGGAAAGAGGTGATGGTGATGGAGGAGGGCACTGTGGGGAAGAGCCCTGGGTGTTGTATGGAAACTAATTTGACAATAAACTACTTAAAAATATTTTAATTTTCTAAGGTATTCTTTTATATCTTCTTGCAGTTTCGGCCATTCTTCCGATTTGTATGCATTTTTCTTTCCTAATGGTTCTCTGTATGTTTGAATGTGTCATGCTTCATTTTTATTTCTGTTTTCTTTTTTGTTACAGTTTTCTTGCGCTTTATGTCTGCATTTTTCTTGTACTTTTATTTGCTGAACAACTTTGAATTTCATTATCTACTGTTTTCTCAAAGTATCTCTGCAGGATTTGCATGCTAGTTTGGGGTTTTTTTGTTGGTTTTTTTGTTTTGGTTTTTTTTTTTTTTTTTAGTTTTAAAGATCTTAGATATTCCTGGTTTTTTAGTTAAAAAAGGGATTCTATGGAATGAAGTATATAGCAGGTGACTGAAGTGGCTTTTCTTATATCTC
This sequence comes from Suricata suricatta, assembly GCF_006229205.1. Classification (NCBI taxonomy): domain Eukaryota; kingdom Metazoa; phylum Chordata; class Mammalia; order Carnivora; family Herpestidae; genus Suricata; species Suricata suricatta. The sequence continues at coordinate 113,767,171 of NC_043700.1, forward strand.
AACTTAAAGATTGTCTCTTCTGTTTCTACTACTAAGGAAAGTTGTTATATTCCATGGTATTTTTTGGTGACTTGGCTTTCTCCATTTCTTCATTCGTATCATATTCTGGAAAGGCTACTTAACCCTTTTAATCACTGCTTTCAAAGGACACCTCCAATTTCCAGGCTGTTTCTCTTTCTACCCAAGAATTGGTTGATTCTTAAGACTGCCAATTCTAGTCCCATGCACTTAGAAGTGTGTTCCATTCAACTCTTACATTGTGAGTGTTCTGAACTACCCTATCACACACTTGCTCTCAGCAGCTCCCTTAGGGAGGGATTCCTTTCTTCTAGAGGGAAAACCCTATATGGATATTTTCCAGTGTCTGCCACTGCCAGTATTCCTCTGTACCTCATAGTATTCAGTGAAGTTTTTTCTGGATTCTATGCAATATTAGAGGTTCTGGCAACAACTTTGTCTTGTGTACTTTTCTCTAATTACATGCAAATAAGAGTTTATAGTTGTCTCAGTATCCCAGTTACCACATAATAGTTGCAAGAGTTTTAATTGTATCTGTTTTTACTGTATGTGGACTTTAGTAGGATGTTTCAGGTAATTCCAATGTAGGTTTCTGCTATAATCTCAGACAGCCTGAAACTCTTAGATTTCTTCAGCTTCATTTAAATGAAAAAAATCCATAACATTTAGAAGAAACTATAAATGATTATCTGTATAAATTTAGAATATGAAAGACTCTTCAGCAAGACTCAATAAGTTGTATTAGTCTTCTTGGACTTCCAGAATAAGATATCATAGACTGGGCAGCTTAAACCACAAAAATAATTTTTTCACAGTTCTGGAGGCTGGAAGTACAAGATTGGGGGGACTAACATTATCAGGTTCTGCTGAAAACTCTTCTGGTTTGCAAACACACACCTTCTGGCTGGGACTTCATATGGCACAGAGAGAGACAGAGAGAGAGAGAGACAGAGACAGAGAGAGAGAGACAAAGAGAGAGAAAGAGAGAGAGAGAGAATGCTCTCCGATGTTTCTTCTTATAAGGCACTATTCCCATCATGAGGGCCCCATCCTTGTAAGTCATCTAATTTCCTACAAAAGGCCTCATCTTAAAATACCATTACATTAAGGAATAGGGTTTCAACATATGAATTTGGGTTGGGGAGTCATAATTCAACCTATAGCAAAGTGGACGTCATACAGGAAAAAATTGATAAATGCAACCATATTAAATTTAAGAATTTTTACTCTTCAGCATAAACAGATGAAAAGAAAATGACTTAAAAATATATAATACATGGAACTGACAAGAAATTGGTATCTAAAATATCTAAAGAACATCAAATGAGTCAATGAAGAAATGGCAAAATGTGACAGAAAATTGGGCAAAGACATAAATAGTTTTAAAAACAAAACAAAATGTCATGGCCAATGAACATATGAAACAGATTCTAAACCCCATTTTAATGTAATCCATGTAAACATCATCCATGTGACAAGGAAGTGCTACTTAAAACCACAATTAATATTTTTACCCATAAAGATCAGCAGAATGTTTTGTAAGGGAGGGAGTATGCAACAAAAAGAAAGGGGGTATTAAGTCAAAAAATAAATGAATATGGAGGTAATAGAAGTCAAGACCATCATATATTGAGAATGGGGGTGGAGAGTAACTGTAATGGGGTATGAAGAAGTCTGGGATAATATACTATTTCTCGATCTATATGCTAGTGATTCAGCTATAACTAGTAATGCACTTCATAAAAATTTATTGTGCAGGAAAATATGATTTGTGCATTTTCTGTATGTATGTTATACAATAAAAACGATGAAAAATTTTAAGTTAATTTTAGAATAGAAATAAAGTACAAAACTACAAAACCTCAAGGCTAGAAGAAACAAAAGTTTATGAATTCAACAAAAAACAATACAGGAGTAAAAAAAAAATACAGGTAAAAGTATCACAGGTAAAAGTAAACATAAAAGTATGACAATAATTTTCAGTAAGTCAATAAAATAAGTTCATGTCAGGCTGGAGGAAATCCATTTCATATAATTTATAAGAGGTTTATTTAAAACAACATGACAAGGAATAATTGAATATATCATTAAAATGGTAAGATGAAGCAAAAGAGGCAGTTATGACCATAAAACAAAATATAATTTAATTTTAAAAGTAAGCAAAGACTCTTAAATACAGAGAACAAACTGAGGGTTGCTGGAGGAAAGGTGGGTGAGGGGATAGGTTAAATGGGTGATGGGCCCTTGTTGGGATGGGCACTGGGTGTTATATGCAAGTGATGAATCACTAAATTCTATTCCTGAAACCAATACTACACTGTATAAAAAATAAAAAATAAATAAAAATAAATAATAAATAATAAATAAAAAGCAAAAACAAGAGAGCAATTACACATTTAAAGATAAGTACAGTCCACTAAATAATTATTATTATTAATTATTATTATATAATTATATGGACCAATATGTTTTTGTTGTTGTTTGGGAAGATTATTTTAGTTCTGTTCTCTTTGGACCAACTTGTTAAGGTGCAGGATTGCCTAGCTAATAGCACCTTTCTTCTCTATCCCTGTTTTGAACCAATTAATAGAAAAAGATCAGGCAAATCGAGAATAAATGATCAAAGCTGATATTAGGGAAAATGGTCTTTTTCTGTGGATATGTAGACTAATGAATGCCATCAATAGACACTCATACCAAATCAGTCACAAGTATCATTAGAATTTATTGCAAGTCTACCCTGAAAAGGCTAATTCTTTACCACCAGGCCGATCACCCCTCCATGAGCAATTGAGCACATACTATTTTTACAGAAAAGGTACTGGCTAAAAGGGGAAAGGAAGAGGTAGAACAGTGCATGTCCAGTTCTTCGTCTCTAAATCATCAATTACTGATGTTCCTCCCCAGAAGAAGGATGAATGATAAGGGTAAAAGAAGGTCGTTTGTGATATGCTAATGGCTTAGCCTCCAGTTGGTAGAGACTAATTGTCAAAAATATCCATACACTCTTCCTTCAATAATAATTTAAAGACATATCTTATTTTAACTGGGTAGATGAATGTCCAACTAGAGATGACATTTCCAAAGGCTTTTCTTCAAGTTAATGAGGACATTTAACTGACACATGGAATGAAAAGGGAAGAGATATGTGCCACATACTGATCAGCTTTTCCATGTTCAAGTACTCTGCTGGCTGGGAGTGGATGAAAACTTTAGACTCAGAATTGCAGCTCAGCTGCCTTCAGCTTTGTCACTCTCAAGTCACATGTATAAGCCACCGGATTGTAGGCTTAGTTATAGCTACTTGGCCTCTACCTTAAGTACCACAATATAAGTACCTGAATGCATAGTGATATCAAAATGTAAGCCTAAAAGCATTAGATTAACTATTTGTTAGCTATTTATTAGTGTAGTGAAGGCAACAATATTGCATGATGTAAATTTGATATTTATTGTGTTATGGTAAATTGATTGCCATTTTCTGAAGTTTGAAGGGGGGACTATATGTCCACAGAGTTCTATAATTTTAGCAGAACTTATTGGTATGTGTATTGGAAGTTCCTTACTATTTTCAACTAATTTCTACTCAAGCTAATTATAATAAGTAGTTGATTATGCTATATTATAAGAAGTTTGGAGAAAAAGTCTCATCCTTCAAAACCTTGAAGTAAGAGGGGTTTTTTTCTTTCTTTCTTTCTTTTTTTTTTAATCAGATGATGAGAGGCAGTGGGAAGCAACCCAGCACTAAAAATCAATTGGAGAGTGTTGTATGCCCATTGAAGCCCAAGTTTGCATGCAGCATCAAGGTAGTCCAAATAAAATTGAAGTAGAAAATGAAGGGTCAAGCAGAAACAATATAATAAAAGACGAAAGTTGGAAGTCTTAATATTTTAAAGGACATCTTTGAACACATAAACCAGGACCTGACTAAGTCAGAAAGGGCAATTATGTTACCAAAAAAAAATCATATGCCGGACCCTCAAAAGCATGTGACAGTTTTATCTTCTGAAATAATCCCCTAGAGCCAAACAAAATCAGCAGGAAGCAGGTGGTGACAGCTGTTCAACTTCCAGTACTACTTCTGATGTAGCTACAAAAGATAATGGAGTAATGTTTGCCCTCAGAGGGCATATCCAAAGGCCACACGGAATAATGGGTTACAGAGTTCTGCCCAGGGGGCACAATCAATGTCAAAAGGAGGAACTTTCTCTATGATCAGAGCAGGGAGTCAATGCAGGTCCCTTCCAGCAAGATTTCTTTATGCCTGTGGTGCAGTTACTGCTGTGTGCTTCCTGCTTTTCCTCTACCACATAAAAATTATTTCCAGCTAACTAGTTCAAACTCACCATAGCGTGTTAGATGTTAGGAGGACCACAGATAACACAATAGTCAGGTCATAAGTCACAGGGTCACAAGGGGGCAATACTTTGGACATAATCAATGTGTAGGACGTGGACTGTTTTCTCTGGGAGACTTGAATGTGTTTTAGGTGTGGAAAGCTCTGATTTTAATTACAGTACAGGTTTAATGCAGTTTTTCAGTCTTAAAGGTTAATAAGTAAAGAATGGAAATAAGATATGCACCATACAGAAACAGAACATGGAGTTTCAATAGAAAAACAGTTCTTGTGGCTAAAGATAGCCACTTAAACTCATGAATTACCATTGAGTTCCCATCCTACTCCCCACCTTGCCCCTCACAATATTAAGTAAGCAAGAGGGAAGGGATAAAAAGGAAAAGGAAAAGATGCAACCCACTAAGGCAACAGGATTAGGAGAGGAGACTAGCAACTGCCAGCCATGGACAGTGGTAACTGATACAGTAATCCTAAGTAAACTGAATCCTGAATGGCAGTGGGGAAAATAGAAAAGCATCATTATTTATGCTGCAAAACCCCTGAAAGGCTTAAGAATGGCAGCTGGAGGTAGCTCAGGGGTTGAGGCTAAAGGTGGAGTTCAAGTGGAAGGCTGTTTAAAAGTTAGGGTAGGAATCGACAGTTGGCCTTGACAACCTTTGCCTTCACCTCACACATCAAGCAACTGCTCCTAGACCCAGTAAATGCGCGGCCCTCTCCCTTCCTCCCACTTTTTAATCTCCCACCAGACATCCAGTAAACACTGAAGGGTTAGGCTCTGGAGAGGATAAAGTAGAAGCCTCTAGACCAGGAATTGCCAGGTACTGCTGAAAACGGAACTATACTAGACAGGTGTGTTTACCATGTGATTGCTGAGATCTACTAACTGCTTTTTATATTAAATCTTGGTCTCGGGACACTGCTGTATCTTCTGGTTTATTTTTATTTTTATTCATTTAATAAATATTTATGTGTGCTTAAATATATTTGCTTTTGACTCAAACTGAAAAATTTTTTTTCCTTTCATATGCTGGCTGGCTTAATTCATTTATCTTTAATTTTTTTTTAATTTTTAATTTTTGATACAGAGAGAGACAGAGCATGAGAGGGGGAGGGGAAGAGAGAGAAGGAGACACAGAACCGGAAGCAGGCTCCAGGCTCTGAGCTAGCTGCCAGCACAGAGCCTGACACGGGGCTCGAACCCACGAACGTGAGATCTGACCTGAGCCAAAGTCGGAGGCTAAACCGACTGAGCCACCCAGGCGCCCCAATTCATTTATCTTTAAAAATAAGTGATTTATCTTGCTTTACTTCCATCTGTTATATTTGAATACATATTTTAAATGCTGCCTTGATGTTATTTTTGATGCCATTTTCCCTGTATACAAATATATTTTCTTAGCCTCCTTGTTCTGTTTCTGTAAGGCATATATCTTATTTCCATTCTTTACTTATTAACTTTTAAGACTTCGAAAAACTGCATTAAACATGTACTGTAATTAAAATTGGAGCCGAGAGCAAAGTGGTATAATTTGTGTGTTGACTTTCTCCTTCAAACGTGTGAAATTCCTGTCTGACTACATGTGCCCCGACAGTTTATTCCCCAGCGTCCTCTTGATCTGTGTTAAACATATGTAGAGTTTTATATCCAGGTAATTGTTACTTCATCTTTTCTTTAGATGATATCTGTTTTTGTTTTGAGAATAGTTTTTGTTGGTTTTGTTCAGTTTTTAAACAGATTTATAACAATTTTATTTTTTATATATTTAACTAGCTAGTCAGTCAAAGTAAAAACAAAAGTAGAAACCACTTTGCCTTAAGACACAAACAATTTGATGCAAGACACTAGCTGCACAGGTAAAGAGCTGGCTGAGAAACCAAGTAAAAGACAGTGAAGTGACCCAGAGATTATCAAAAGCAAGGAGACACTACTGTCCCTAGGATGGATGATATGAGGAAGGGCAGTGATACTGGCATAGGTCACCCATGGTGATCGTGGTAGGACTGTCCAGACACAGCTGGAGCCATCGTGAAGATGCAGCTTTGGCTAGTTATGCTATGGAGAGAGCTACTTTCCTTCATTCTTTAAATTTTCTACTGGGGCCTAACATTGGTTGAACCTGTGGGAAAAGACAGCTGACAAGAGTGGTTGACAAGAGTTAGACCCACGTGATATATGATAGAGCAAGATGATGATAAGGAATGTACCCGAGGACCATGAGGCACAGGACTTTCTCTGTTCACTTCCTCCTATTATTCATCATCCATTTTCATCATCCTATTCATATTTTAAAACTATATTTCTACCTAATTCTAGGTTTCCTCCAAGTTCCTGACCATCAAGCACTATCCATTGTACAAATATAGATAATCTCATCCACTTCCCAACAAGGGGACACACTAAGAACCATCAGCCATTGAATCAAATTCAAATTTAGGATCTCCAAGATAACCAGTCTTTATCACTTAGGTCTAGATACGGTTACCTATGAACCATGACATATAAATTAAAGTGCCAATATCACATCTCCTATAAAATAATCATGGAAGGAGAAGGAGGACAGTCATATATATGTATATATGCTATAATCTTGAATATGTACCTAGTTCCAAGGCCAAGGTTATAAGCTTCTTATTGCTACTATTATTATGTTCCCCTAGCCCTCAGCAAAGCCTCTGCTGGTTGGTATTTTTAACTAGGAAGATAATCTAAATCTTAATTCCTGAAGTGTTTGAGTCAGTGTTTCTGCCTCTATTGGGCTGCTCTATTCTTCCACTGAATTTACTATCAGACATGAAATTACTAGGAAGTGTCTCAGTTGATCCCTGGGTTGTAAAATAATATCAACTTCTCCATTTTTATAAAAGCAATCCAGTTGTCCCCTGTGTAATTAGAACTAACCATCAAAATTCCTTTTCCATCTGTGAATCTTGCGGTTTAAAACATTTTAAAAACCTAGGAAATGGTCTGAACGTCTAGTTTGGTGGAGCCACTATTGCCTCCTCTCCTGGAAAGATTCTACCATGGGAATAAAAACTCACGGCTACATAAGTTGGGGTGAAACCAGTTCCTTTGTCAGAAGCAATGTAGGATATCATTATGATGAATAAGGCTTTCTCTAAGTCCTCAGTTGTTGCGTTTAGTAGTAGTATTGTGAGTAAGGAAGGAATATCCAAACCCAGAATAAATATCTATCCCAGTGAAGACAAACCACTGCCTACTCCACTACGGAAGAGAAGCAGTGTAATTAACCTACCACTAGAAGGTTAACTGGTCTCCCTAGGAGACACAGCCATATCACACCTTTAGAACTGACCTCTGCTATTGATAGATTGGGCAACCAGCATGGGCTGTAGCCTTATTGCCCTTGGTGAGGTGAAGGCCATGTTGCTGAATCCATGCAAAGTTTCCACCTGCCACCACAGCTACTTTGTTCATTGTTCTTGGATGCCTGGGGAAAGAAGCCAACATTCATAAAATGAGCCACCTACTTCAATGATTTTTGAAAGCCTCCTCTATCGTGGCTGTATTTTCATGAGAAATCACACGTGATGCAATATCATCCCCTCCATAGGGATTACAGGAGGCCCATTCACATATTTCTTCTTCAGACCCCTCACCATCAATCATCTGATCCTGTTATTTCCTAGTTCCTGATTAACAAGCCAAGCCATTTGTTACCACCCATGAGTAAGATACTTAGGCCAAGCCTCTTTCTAAGCAAAATAGAAAATTATATATATTGGCACTTTTTCCTTTACTAGACCATCACCTCTGAGTGGGCATGTAATGTAGCAATATATCATTCCCAGCTGGTGCCAGATTTTTCTTTATATATCAGCTATTTTCAAGAAAATCTCCATGAAGCCATAGGTGTGGGTGAAAAGAATCGTGACAATGCAGCATGAGTAGGTGTCATGAGTCTGAGCCACCTGTCCATGCAGTTCTCTTGTTCCTTCCGTATCTTCATGAGTCTAGACCATAATACTCTAGACCACAATCACTCAATAAATCATATTGACTGATGCTTCACAATATTAAGGATAAATCTGACAATACCTAATGCATGGTGGACAGTCTCTCAGGTTACATAGTGTCTTGGGGTCCAATGATCTAACATTTAGTCTCTACCAGGTCTCAATAACAGGAAGCCAGGAATGGCTTCTGAAAATGAAATCCCTATCAGCAGAAGATTTTTCCTGCAAATCCTAGAGAACTGTCCATTCATCTCTTAATGTAGATTAGCAGAGGTTTTATATGTCATCCTGACTTATTATTGATACTTGGAGCACCATTGAATCTGATGGATGACAGGGAAGCTTAAAGTACCCTGAACTTGTGGTAGAGTCTTCTTTTGCTTTACATGCAGAATTATGGGTTACTCATTAAATGGATTAGAGTATTGCTCCCAAAAGCCCTCCAAAAGAGTCTGATAAACACTACATTACTTTGTTAATGGTAGGCTGTGTAAAGCACCACATCTCACTTTCCATTTGGGAGAGTTATCACAAAATGTCTAAGATTTTTGCACATCCAAAATTTACTGACCTGACAGTTCCTGAATAGGATTTGTCTCTCAAATTCTAGCGTACATGTAACCAACTAAGGAATCTACCCCACTTGTTATTTCTCAACAGCTCATTCAGCATGATGTAATCAATAGAGTGCGCCATAGGATGATTTTCTAAAAGATGCTCAGCTGATCAGTATCGGAGCAGATTACTATGCATTAGTTGCCAATCCCAGAGGAGAACTTTAACTCTTTCATCTCATTGCATCTTAGTATCAGAGTCGCCAAGAAGAACCCAATGCAGTCAAACAATGAGTGGAAAAATTTTTAACTTTTATAGAGAATAAGCAGAGCAAGGTCAGTTCGGTTAGTGGGTATCATTCTCCCATGGCTTCAGGACGTTTCCTGTGGCCGATACAAAGTAGTTTTCCTTCAATACCTCTTTTGTACCGTAGTAGAAAGACTCTGTCTCCTCCCTGCAGAGGACAGATGTTACAGTGGATTTGGCCAGGTGCCATATATCTCACATAGTTCGAACAAAGACACAAAAACATTACTTGACCCTGAAAAAGGGAAAGGGATTGCCGCACAAGGTGGTAAGCCTGCTGTAGAATATTTGTCTCTTGGTAAGGAAATGTTCCAAGCCCAAGGCCCATTTTTACATGGTAAGTGGGAGCTGAAAGACTGAGTGTTTGAGACTGTTCTTCCCAACAATCAACATTTCACTAGACTATATTGAATAAAGAGGGTTGAAAAGAGATAAACTTGACAGTAAAGGTATACTTCTATTCATGTCAGGTGAAAATGAAGTGCTTCCCATCATCTTTCCAATTCCTGTGATGGGGTAGATTTCTTGCAAACACAGAAGCAATGATTATTCACATCCTTCTACAACAACTCTTGGCAATGGGATCTTACCATTTTTCATGTGAAATCGCATTTATTTATTTTTCCACCCCTTGAATCAGAACTGGCCTTGTAACTTGCTTGGAACAGCAGAAAGCCATGGAAGTGATGCTGTGAGACCTCTAACTCTAAGCTTTAAGAAGCCTTGAAGCTGCTGCTCTCACCTACTTCAAGTCTGACTTATAAAGACGCCATAAAAAGGACACAGAGGAATATTACAACCTTTGGTTTTACTGATTTGGAGGTAAGGGGCAGTTCCAGGAGTTTCTCCTGTCCCATCCTCCTACCATAATAGCTCTCACTCCACACCTAGGGAGGCAACGTAGGGAGTTTTCAGTGGACAAGAATATTTATTCCAATTCTCTGGTCAGGATCTGAGAAGATCTCCATATGCTGGATCTGTGGGCCTGTTGAAACCTTTGTGAGATTAAGCCAAGCTTGTAAAATTTTCAATACAGAAGGGACGTTTGCCACATTTACTCAGAGCACAATCACATGCCTGTACCCCATTACAAAAGGATTAGAAAACACACAGAAAGAGATAGATATTTGTTGAGCAGTAAATTCTCTGCTACAACTGTCTCCTGGTGTTTGTCAGAGGAAAAAGAAAACTAGCTTCAGTTTTATTCCTTTGTAGATAATTTTCATTTGTTTTTGCTTACTTAGATATTTTATAGTATTTTGCTTTATCTTTCTTGTTCTGATGTTTCCCATGGTGAATATAAGTATGGATTTATTTTCACTGGTTTTGCTGGGAACATAACCTAGTACATAACCTTTATTTCTGATCTGCTGGTTTTCTGAAAGTCATGTTCTCTGGATGATGGTATCAGTGTGTGTAGAGAAAAGGAAGGTGGAAAAAAGCAAGAGGCAGAGGCAAAAAATACTTAGCAAAGTAGAGAAAGAATAAAACTTTCGTTTGGATAGATCAGACCTTGAATTTCTAAGTCCATTGACATAATGGAAAAGTTGTACTTTGTTTTTCTGCTATTTTTTTTAAGAAACAAAGTAAAATTTAAGTGTGTTATAATGCCAAACCAGATTAGGTTTTCTTAACTTTAGTTCTATTTGCCTATAAGGAAAAGAGACTTTGCATGGCTTTCAACAATAAATTGCTTGTTGTGTGAACTTTAAGTTCTCTAATGAGTTATCAGTTTTTTCCATATTTTCTTTAGTTTTGTGGAAGTCTGGAAAAAACTACAGAACAAGTGCCTTTTTAATTCAGAGTACAGCATTGTAATTTATCATACTATTGATCATACCATATTCTCAAAGCTGGTAAGGGTGGACTGACACTTTGAGACCATGAGATTTGGGGTGATTGACGCATCATGTTCTGTGACGTTAAGAGTTTCACTAAATACAGGAGTATATGTAATGCTCACTGGCTCCCTTATGCTTTCTGTAATATGCTAAAATTTCCAAAGCTTCCTCAGAAATACTAGGTTGACTTGCAGTCTTTTCACTGTCTGCATGTTCCTCAGTCCAGCCCTAAATCCCATATATCATGGAAATTTATCAGTACAGCATGCAAAAAGAAAGAAAGATAGAAAGACAGGAAGGAACAAAGGAATAAAGGAATGAAGGGAAAGAAAAAGAAAAAAGAAAAGAAGGGAATGAAAACAAAATAAATGCTTCAGACTGAATATTTCTATTTGAAGAGTTCTGGAAATTTTATTTCCTTATTGAAAGCTAAAATGCATGTAGAACAAAGCAGATTCTGACCTGTGTATGTTCTTTTTCTATCTTCCCTATATCTTGTCTATTTTCTTACTTGAGCAATTGACAGAGAATAAAGAGAGCCCAGAGAGAATCTGTGAGAGGCTAATGCAGAATGAATTATGAAAATGTGATCTATTGTATAATTGTCAGGCTCCAGATCTGTCCACTGGTTCCTGGCACAGCAACATGAACAATTTTTATGACTAAGAAGGGACAGAGTTTCTTTTTATTGTTTACTTAAAATCCTTGCACATCAATTGATGCACATCTGCATGTTCATCTACCAGGGACATATCAAGTAGAAATAAATATCTAAGTCTGGTGTATACTTTTTACATTTCTCTAACCAATTTTGAAATAGGAATACTCTAGAAAATGTCATATTGTTGCTTGGTAATATTTCCTTCAATTTAAAGGACGAAAAGGAAAATTAAGTGTTTAATAAAACTACAAAATTCTCTAATTTTCTGCCATTTATTCACCATACCTTCACTCAGGAGATAGCTCCAAATGTAAAAAAGAAATGATAGCAAATCAACTGTAATGTATCTTTACAAAAATGGAAATCAGTGACCATGATTTGTCCTCAAGGGAAAGAGTCCTTTTCAGATAAAAGGGTATTAGAAAATGTGACAGAATAAGAGTCTTCTAAGAAAGGAATGGTATTTTCAAAATACAAAAGCTCTTTTCTGTCATTATCTGCTACTTTTACAGTGTTATAGATAGAACTAGAGTGAAAATGAAAAATGATCTAGTTAAAAGACTACAGACTGTAAAAACAAAAAAAGGCTGTATGTATTTTTGTTGATCTGCTATTTAGAAAGTAGGTGGAGAAGTATATTTCTCAGAATATTGATAATGGATGAATATCATCTCCCATTTTTCTTTTTCTTGTGAAATATTTAGCTATTAAATTATTAAGTTTAGTATGACTATTTCTCAAATGTACAATGTGATTTTTTAACTTCTTCAAAATTTATATATTCATATCTTATATTCTTCTTAAGGATTTAAGGCCAATTATAGAAATACATGTACTATAAGAAGGCTGTATACCCAAATTTTGGCATAAAATGGGACATAAACACAATTAACTGTACTTAGTCATTCTAGGACCAAAATGATAAAAGGAAAATATAAATAAGATAAAAATAACAAGCACTGGAAAATAAGCAAGAAGCTATTAATATCATAAAACTTAAAAAATATATCAGTGCTGAGGCAACCAAAAGAAAAGAAAACACTGTAAGGTGTTTAAAATCTTTACTTATAAGAAAGTAGGGCAGCATTTGAGGAAGTAAGCTGAGGGTTTCCCAAAGAAATGTAAACTCCTTATTAAATTTTTAAATAAACCACACAAGAGAAATAACAATACTCATCTACTTTAACAAAGCAATCTAGAAAGATTAACTATAAAACAATTAAGAAATAATTATTCAAGAATAGAATCTTTTAAATAACTCCTTACTAAATATAGAAGAACAATCACATATTTAAACTACTAAATGCCATTTAGGAATTTGAAAAAATTAAATATTCATTTAAAATGTTAGAAAAAGTAGGAATAAATAAAATACAAAAATTTTTCATTAACACAATGCAGTATATCTAGGTAAAACAGCAACCAAATTGTACATATGAGAAGTTGCTTGCACTTTTATTTAATGTTTTTTAAAGTGATAGTGAGTGAAGAAACACAAGAAAATGTTTTCAAATTTAAAATAATCCAATTATCACTGACTGAGAAAAATCCAAGAAACAAGCTAAAATAATTTTTAAATAATTTAAAGGTATTAGCTAATGAAATGAGATTTAAAAACATTTGACTAAAATTATGTTTAATAATTTCATGAACATTAGTCAATGAAATAAGATTCTTTTTCCAAATACATAAAAGAGAAAAGTCATTATCTACCTAGGAAATACAAAGTAATTGGCTAAAAATATTTTAACAAAGAGAATTGAATGAGATGATTTGAAATAAAACATGTACACAAAATCAAATACTTTATATCTGCAATAATTATAATCATTAGAGCAGAAACTCCCAGGTAAATCACAGTTTAAATACACTTGTTTACTCTCATATTCTCAAAACGGCAGTAATTAAATGTCTAAGGCATTAACTTGTAAGGACAAAGGTAATAAGGTTGATTGGAAATAAAAGCAGACAAAGAAAATCTCAGAATTTTAGAACCTGAAGAGCAAGTGAATCAGACAAGAAAATAAAAAGGCTAAGAGTATCTGGGAGGGGAAGCCAAGAAACACGGTTTGAGGGTCTCTAGTCCAGCCAGGAACCAGAGGCCTCGGCTGCCTCTAAAGTTAAGGGAGAAGTTGGAGATGATAGTGGGCTTGATAGAATTTCTATTAAGAAAAAAAAAAAAGGTAGAGTCATATATATCCACTCTGTCCACCTTTGCTTGTGCAGAAAGCTTTAAACTGAAAATGAAACCAGGGAAAACAAAGTGGAGTCAGGGAACTAAAGAGATTTTCAAAGTAAATATTAATTCATATCTTCTGATAACATTTTTTAAAAGATAATGTATTCTTGAAGAAAAAGAAAAGGATCTTGTTCAGAAAGACTCATGGAAATGTAAAATATTATTGAAAATTGAATAGAAGGATGAAAAAATAAATTTGAGGAAAGCTCTTATAAAGCAAAGATATGGAAAGTAAGAGAAAACATACTTTTAAATAGTTAATTTTTAAAGAAGCGTATTATGTGTAAAATAGAATTCAAGAAAAAAAAACAGATAAAATATAAGTGGAGAAAAGGAAACTATGAGAAACTACTTAAAATTCCCAAGTAGAAAAGGCCTATTGAATATACAAATCATTAAATGTAGAAAACAGAAAATTCATGCATTCATACATTATAATAAAATTTCAAAATAAATGAAGATGGGAAGTTGTATGTCCAAGAACATTTAGAAAGAAAAAAGCCATAATTTGCAAAGAAATGGGAATGAAAATACCTTCGTTTGATATTATACTACAGCTATATAATTGTTCCCATTAAGATGGATCAATTTTCTATTATAGGAATAAGCTGAGGGAAGGATCATGCATGGAATTCTGTACAATTTTTTCAACTTCCTGTGATTTTAAAATTATTATTTCAAAATTAAAAAAAAATTTAAAAATAGCATCAGACTCTTCAACAGCAACACTGGAAACTAAAAGACAATGAACTAAGCCAGCAACGCATTCACAGATATGCTGGGAAGTGGTTTTTGATCTAGAATACTATACCCAGCCAAACAATAACTCAAACGTGAGAACAAAGCAAAGATACTTTTCAGAGGTACTAAGTCTCAAACAATCTTACTCCAATGATCTATTTCTTATATTTCTGGAAGACGTCCCTTGCCTTCCAGTAATATAAGAATTATTGCAAGGGAATATCAAGAATAAGACATGAAATACAAAAAATGTGGCATTCAGAGAAAAGAATCTTAGGAAATTTTCAAAGTGATGATGAGGGGCAGTTCTGGAGCACAGTTCTGAAAAGCCAATAAGCCAAAGACAAAATTGAAGGGGGTGGGTATGGGTACAGGTCTTTTCTATTTTAGAATATTTCATATTTCTCATGACTAAGGCAGGGGTTTTTTTTTTCTATCCTAGAAGTAAGGTCTCAAAAAATAAAGATAGCTGATACGTCTCCTCACATGTTTGGACTCTTTGAGATTTCTATTTCTGGTGAGAATCAGGAGGTAAAATGATAATAGGTGTGTAGAAGAATACAAAACAAAAGAAAAATGAATCATTTATCAACTCAAAACAAAAAAAACCAAACAGATAACCAAGGAAAGCAAGGTATAGTATGTATCTATATCTATATATGAATTATGAATAATATTAATGAATCATAATAATATAAACACTGAAAAACAATTTTTAAAACTTTGGGGTGTGGTAGCAGATGTAAGGGAGCTATATATTCATCTTTTACAATAGGACTGTATTTATGATACCTGAAGTTCAAAGGTCATAAACTAGCAAGCTGAGCATGCTATTTAGAGATGTAATAGTAATAGTACAAACAAAAATAAAAAGCTAAAATACTGAAAAAGGATTCCACTGGGGTATAAGAGTCAGATTGTGACAGAATGGACCTCAAGGTTTTCATTTCTCATTATAAGCCTTGAAGAACTTTTCAAATTTTCAAATTGTATACATGAACTATTTAGAATAAAATAAAATTTAAAATAAATGATAAAGAAGCCTGTAGTTTCTCTTGATAGAAAGTAAACAATACCTAATTCAAAGTGAGCAATACCTAATTCATTTACCCTCAACTTCTCATTTAAATAGTTGTGGAAGTCTTTTTTTTTTTTTAAGATTCAAAATTCCAAAAGCACTGGAAATTTACTTTATAAAAGCCACCTGTTTTTACAAATCAGATAGTAATGGAATTAGTAAAATCTTGGAAGAATCTTCTGGGAGGAAATGCAAGCATAGAAAACAGATGCGGGAGATCATCTACACTTTGGACACAGATTCTCTTCACTCATGAGAAAGAGAGAAGCCTCCAATATAGAATGTAGAAACTTCTTTCTAGTAGAATTAGAGCTCTTCCATAACCTCTCTCCCACCTCATCCTCTCCCTAATAACTTTTTGACACCAATTTTGGAAACAATTTTCCTCATAATGCAGTTGGGCTAAAATTCATTTAAATGTGGGTATCTACTTGAACCAAAATGATGCATGGAATTGAGGACTGGAGAGAAATCACAATTTGGCTTGTTTGTTTTATTTTTTAAGTTTATTTATTTATTTTAAGAGAGAGAGAGAGAGAAGGAATGCAAGTGTGCGCAAGTGGGAAAGGGGCAGAGGGAGAATGAAAGAGAGAATCCCAAGCAAGCTCGGCGTTTGTCAACGTGGAGCCCCAAGAGAGGCTTGAACTCATGAACCATGAGACCATGACCTGAGACAAAGTGAAATGCTTAACCAACTAGGCCACCCAGGTGCCTTCCCTTTTTTAAAGCTGCATCTCGGTTTTAAATTTTTCATGATAACCCCGTGGTTTTGTAATTAACAAAACTGGCTTCCAAATTTTCTCTTCTTCCTCATTCTTTTTTATACCTCATTCTTTCTATTACCTTTCTTCTCAACCACTCTTTCTTATTGTTAAGACTTCATAGATACATTTCAAAGTTTTAAAATGAAGACTCATTGGAAAAGAGAAGATGGCACACACATTTATATTATTGTTACATGTATTTCTAGTTATTTATATTTAAGAGTTACCTGTAGGGGCGCCTGGGTGGCTCAGTCGGTTAATCCTCCGACCTCGGCTCAGGTCAGATCTCACATTCGTGGGTTCGAGCCCCACATCAGGCTCTGTGCTGACAGCTAGCTCAGAGCCTGGAGCCTGCTTCCGGTTCTCTGTCTCCTTCTCTCTCTGACCCTCCCCCTCTTATGCTCTGTCTCTCTCTGTATCAAAAATAAATAAAACATTAAAAAAATAAATAAAAGTTACCTGTAGAATTAAAATTTACAAACTCCTTACTTTTAAAGTATGTTTTTATATAAAATTGATCTCCATTTTATTTTATTTTTTATTTAATTTTTTTAAACATTTCACTTAAAATTTTTTTTCAAAAATGTTTTGAGAGAGAGAGAGAGAGAATGAGAGCAAGTAGAAGAGGGGCAGAGAGCAAGAGGGGGAGAGGTTCTAAAGGAGGCTCTGCACTGACAGGCTGACCTCAATGAGCCTGATATCGGGCTCAAACTCACAAACCCGAAGATCATGACCTGAGCTGAAGTTGTATACTCAATTAACGGAACTACTCAAGTGCCCCTGATCTTCTCTATTTTAGAATATTCCATATTTCTCATGACTAAGGTGGGTTTTTTTTTCCTTCTAAATTTGGGTTTATAAACCTAACTACCTATCAGAATAATTGAAAGAACTGTTAAAATTAAAAGCCTGGGCCCATTCTCAGATATTCTAAGTCAGCAATTCTGGAGCCCATTTAGAAATCTGTCCTTCTGGGGCACGTGGATGGCTCAGTCAGTTAAGCATCCGACTTCAGCTCAGGTCATGATCTCCCAGTTTGTGAATTTGAGCCCCGCATTGGGCTCAATGCTGACAGCTCAGAGCCGGGAGCTTCTTTCAGATTCTGTGTCTCCTCACTTTTTGCCCCTCCCATGTTCATTCTCTGTCTCTCTCTGCCTCTCATTAAAAATAAATAAATAAATAAATTAATTAATTAATTAATTAAAAAATAAAAATAATAATAAAAAATTCTGTCCTTCTAAGAAGTTCTCAGATGATTGTGATAATAAGCCAGTTCAGGAAAAGCAGCTTTAGGTGACTAATAATTCCATTCTATAAGCCTTTTGCACCTTTCATTCATGAATAACACCAGTAAATCTAGGCAAATTAGAAAGTGGGGTGAATGTCTTTGAAAACTGACATAATTGAAGCTAAGTTGGTTTAGCAGAAACTTACAAAGTCATCTGTCTAATCACTATTCCTATACAGCTAGCATTATTCCACAAAGCTACTCTGCAAAATTATGATGACAACCTAACTCCACATATACAAAAGATTTGTAAAGAACTAGCCTCCTATCATGTTCTTAGAACAGAGCTAAGTAGTAAATAAAGACTGTCTTTGACCATCAGTGGAAAAAAATAACAAAGAGATGACACCTTTACTATTCTAATGCCTTGTTTCCTTTATTTTGGATTTCTTTATATTGTAAGAAAATTACAACCAATATTTACTTTGAATGAAAGGCCTAAGAAATTGTAATCATTGAATCAAGAAAATACTATGATTTTTGTTGAGTTATAAAATTCTGTGGGTTAAATTAAAAGAGGCATCATATGTGCATCTAGGAGAAATGTTTGCATGCACAAATTCCCCAGAAAACCAAATTCTTTTCCTTGTATGTGTAATTTCTAATTTTGTAATTATAATTATAATAAAAATATACTATATAATGTTGCGCATTGGTAGTTTTATAAGAAAATAGTTGCAAAATGATTTTTTAAATTAATCATTTTTGAGAGAGAGCATGAGTGGGAAAGGGGAAGAAAGAGAGAGAGTGGGAGACAGAGAGGGAATCCCAAACGGGACCCACGTGGTCAGCACAGAGCCTGATGTGGGGCTTGAACTCATGAAATGTAAGATCATGACCTGAGCCAAAATCAAGACTCAGACATTTAACTGACTGAGCCAGCCAGGCGCCTAACAAAATTAGAGTTTTTAAATGTATTAGCAGAAGAAAATGGGGAACTATATTTAGTTGTTGCTTACTGGATTTAAGTAAAGCTAGTATAGCAGGGCTTGAACAAGATTTTACCAGCTGTCTGAGACTAGACAGCTTATGTCCTAGATTCCTAAAACTTTTCAGTCTGGGATTAATAGCAGGTTTAAGGTATATGGAGAGAGATGCTATTAATGTTTAGAAGAAAGCTGGGGAATAGAAACGGAAACAATTTCAGCCAAGTGTGGTGTGCCTGCTATAGTATTCAGGAAGAATAGCAATTCTATGATGAGAACTTTGATCTAAAACTCAGTAGTTTTCAAATTACTTTAAGCTATGGGGTCTTGGTTCAAATGAAATGCCACATCGATATCTAAATGGTAAAACAAGTAATTAGAGATGTTTTCACTGGACAGAAACAAATGAGTTGAGACTCATGCCCACCATCTTTCCAGCCTTTCCCAGGTGACCCCCTGGACATCAGGGAACCACAAATGAAGAGGCACAGTTTAAAAACACTAATGAGGCCTTCCAAATCTGTCATAGTTGTGTATCAGTTGGGAATTGTGACTCGTAATAGAAATCTGACAATAGTGGTTTAAACACATAAGGATTTATTCTACAAAGAAGTCCAGGAGTGGGCAGCTAAGCCCGCTATGGCAGCTCTCCAATGCCATCAGGAAACCAAGCTCTGTCTGTTCTCTGGAGACACAGTCATCATCTTAACAATCATGGCAGAAACTATAGGAAGGGGTAGGAAAAACAGTTTTCTAATACTATATCTTCTGTAAAAACTTCAGCCTTCATACTTAGATGCAAAGCAGGGGGGAAATGTAATCTTTTAATTGGATGTGTGTCTACCTAGAATTAAGTAAAGAGAGAATCAAAGGAGAGAATGGATTATGGTAGCATATGCTTCTACATATTAATCTAAAAAATACCATTGTGTTTTATAGGTAAAGGAATGTTAAGACTGCTTCCTGGATCAAAGAAGTTGGGAAAAAATTGTTCATCAATAAAAATTTGACTCTTTTAATTGGCTTGTAATCACCCTTATTTTTATATGGTTTCTAAAAACATGTATTAATCCCTCTCGTGATTAAAATAATTCTCAATGAAAGTATGCCAGTAAGTTTGAAAGTATTTTCTTCTTGTCCAGGGGAGTAAAAGGTTAAATAGATGTTCATCTACAAAATAGAGGTTACCTTGAAATTTAAGATAGATGATGTACACATAGAGTATAGCATAATGTCCAGGACATGTTCCATTTACAAGAGATGATAATTCTCTTTTACTCCTTTATTACTCTGAATTTCAATTTCTTCATTAATTTAAACCAAATGATATTGAAGGTTTTATAAAGCTCAAACATACTGTGATACAGTATGAAAGGCCCAGAAATTGAAAAACATGTGAGGGGAGAGGGCTTTGGATGCCTTCAAATATAAGCATTAGACATAGGACTTTTGGAATTTAAGCTCTTATATAAAAGTAAGACCAAAGGAACTACCAGGATATGACTAAAGCTAATCAAACTCATAAGATAAACCTATTTGGGGAGTATATTTTGCCCCTTTGCTAAGCCAAATTTATAGCACTGGAAAAGAAAGGGGAAAAAACTTTTCACTCTCAAACAATTAGAAATTGTTTTTTTAATAGTTTATTGTCAAATTGGTTTCCATATAACACCCAATGCTCTTCCCCACAAGTGCCCTCCTGAATCACCACCACCTCTTCTTCCCCCTCCCCTCCCCCTTCAACCCTTGGTTCATTTTCAGCATTCAATAGTCTCTCAAGTTTTGCATCCCTCTCTCTCCCCAACTCTGTTTCCCTCTTCCCCTCCCCCTGGTGCTCCATTAGGTTTCTCCTGTTCTCTTGTTAGACCTATGAGTGCAAACATATGGTTTCTGTCCTTCTCTGTCTGACTTATTTCACTTAGCAAGACACCCTCGAGGTCCATCCACTTTCCTACAAATGGCCATATTTCATTCTTTCTCATTGCCGTGTAATACTCCATTGTATGTATAAACCACATCCTCTTGATCCATTCATCAGGTGATGGACATTTAGGCTCTTTCCATGATTTGGCTATTGTTGACAGTGCTGCTATGAACATTGGGGTACATGTGCCCCTATGCATCAGCACTTCTGTATCCCTTGGGTAAATCCCTAGCAGCGCTATTGCTGGGTCATAAGGGAGTTCTATGGATAGTTTTTTGAGGAACCTCCACACTGTTTTCCAGAGTGGCTGCATCAGATTACATTCCCACCAACAGTGTAGGAGGGTGCCCATTTCTCCACATCTTCGCCAGTATCTATAGTCTCTTGATTTGTTCATTTTAGCCACTCTGATTGGCATGAGGTGGTATCTCAGTGTGGTTTTGATTTGTATTTCCCTGATGATGAGTGATGTTGAGTACCATTTTATGTGCCTGTCGGCCATATGGATGTCTTCTTTGGAGAAGTGTCTGTTTATGTCTTCTGCCCATTTCTTCACTGGGTTATTTGTTTCAGACTCTTTGAGTCCCTAATCATTACAGGGCTACTGCAATCTATATGACTTTATAGGAAACACAAATTAAATAGAAGATGAACTATCTGCGCTAGATAGTCTTGAAGCATAGTAAGCAAATATTCAAGGTTGGTCTGGCCATCAAATGTTATGCCCATGTTCACTGTACCCCATATACAAAAAATGTTACATTGTTACTCAAAACCTGCCCTCAAACATTATCTATCAGATAGCACTTCCTGTTCCACTCATTCTGTTCTTGTCAAGTCTTAAGACTTACTTAAATACTTTAGACCAAAGAAATCTCCACTCTTGTGAAGAATAGATCCTTGGAAAGTTTTCATAGAATATGTGTGGTTCTACCAGTTCTGGAAGCAAAGGAACTTACTGAATAAGGAAGATTATCTTTAGGACATATACAAAAATCAATATCTGAATTTATAAGAACATTAAATTGAAAAAAAAGATTCCCTAAATCTTAGGGGGGAAAAAGCCACTAACAAAGTCAAATTCCAGTATAAGAAATCAAAGTGAGAACTGAGATATTTGCCAAGGTCAGTTCTCCAAGAAAGAAAGTTTGTGTGGTATGCTAAACTTAGCTTTTTTCATTATATGTTTTCCATAGCATCCTCTCCCTTTTCCTTTTCACCTTTTATCTTGGATTTTTAGTTTTGAGTTTCTATAAAGTGAAAAAGAGCTGGCGGCGCCAGGCAGAGCACGATGTACATTTCAAGTCATGTACTAAATGTCAGAGTCTTCCCTTTCCTTCCATGTAGTACCTCAAGGAGGCGTGAAAGATGTCCTTATCACTGCCCTTTGATTTTCATCATGTATTTTATGCTGTAAAATCCATACTTAAATCTTGGAACAAGTTTGGAGTTTTGTGATTTGGTTGGAGGGACTCTGGCTGAGATGATTTATACCAGGATAATGGAGAATTGAACTAGAAGAAAGAAGGGATGCTCTCCATCCTGGAATAAGAAGATCATCACAAATGAAATGTCTTGCTATTGTCTGCTATCACGCACTGAACAAACCTGAAACCCTCCTGAGAGCTGCTCACTGCCAGGCTTACAGATTTAGCACCACATTTTCTACCCATACCCAAAGTTTAGGGAACTGAGTCTGTGGTAGAAATATATTACGCTGTGCTTCAGTCTAGAAACCAAATGCCTAAGAGTTCAGAACTACTTTTTACTAACATTCGATTTTGATATTCTGTTCTCCTCAAGAGTTAGAAGGAAAAGTAAATTCTAGAAGGGTGAGAAATACCAAATAAATACTCAAAAGGAACAGTTAATAATTCAGTGATTGATGTTAGGATCAACCCCACCCCACCCCCCATGTAGGAAATGGGTTGAGACATGATACTATTAAGTCAAAGTTGGGATACTGCTGAATAAGCCTGAAATCAGCATCAAAATGTAGGTGCTAAGGTGTCTGAGAAGAGGATTTTGAAGGCTAATAACTAGCTGAGTACCATGTTTTGGAGAACAAAATTCTTGTATTCTAGGAAATCAAGTATGTAGAGCATATTATATGGATGCATGGTCATGGTAATACATGGAATAAATATATGTTGCAGTACAAAGCTTATAATTTGGCTTACAAAGAAGTTGGGAGTATAGTCCCCTAAAGTTAATATTATATGTGGGTTTTTGTGAGACTATGATGAAATATAATGAGACTATTCAGAACCGGTAAAGTAGAAGCCAATGAAAAAAGCTAGATTCAGTGAAGACAAAGAACACTGCTATAAAGAAGCAACAGAAGAAAGATGTATAGTTATTCTTTAGATCAAGGATCACATTACAACATATTTCTAACTTTAAAATGTAGGCCTACAAATCATGGAAAGAGCCTAAATGCCCATCAACTGATGAATGGATCAAGAAGATGTGGTTTATATATACAATGAAATACTACATGGCAATGAGAGGGAATGAAATCTGGCCATTTGTAGCAATGTGGATACACTTGAGGGTGTCATGCTAAGTGAAATAAGTCAGGCAGAGAAGTACAGATACCATTTGTTTTCACTTATAAGTGGAACAGGAGAAACTTAACAGAGGATCATGGGGAGGAAAAGGGGAAAAATAGTTAAAAAGAGGGAGCCAAACCATAAGAGACTCTTAAACACTGAGAACAAACTGAGGGTTATTGGAGGTTGGAGAGATGGGAAAAGGAGTGATGGGCATGGAGGAAGGCACTTGTTGGGATGAGCACTGGGTGTTATATGGCAACCAACTTGACAATAAACTATAAAAGAAAAAAATGTAATCCTATATGACTGCAAACCTTAGAAATACTTAAAAGCAGGGGCACCTGGGTGGCTCAGTTGGTTAAATGTCTGACTGGCTCAGGTCATGATCTCATGGTTCAAGGGTTCAAGTCCTATGTTGGGCTCTGTGCTGACAGCTGAGAGCCTGGAGCCTGCTTCAGATTCTGTATCTCCCTCTCTGTGCCCCTCCCCTGCTTGTTTTTTTTCCCCTCCTCTCTCTCTCTCTCTCAACAATAAACATTTAAAAAAAGAAATATTTAGAAACAGAAAAATCAGCTTAATACAATATCATTAGAATACAATCCGGAAGAAATCAACAGGCGAAACAAGTATACCAGGAGCATCACTACATACCAAAGGCATGACTGGCACTAAAGCACAGGAAAATCCTGCTGCACCCTGTTTCTCTATGATGTGCCAAAATAAAGTATTTAGGGAGGTGTGAAATTGTCCGTCACCAAAATTGTTTCCATTATAAAGTATGCTTAATTAGGAACGTTATTCTCTTTGGAATCCCTGTAAAAATAAAGAGTTTATGGGAAATATTAATCTTTCTTTGCACATCTAAAGTGATGGAATTGGTCAGCTAGGTTTGGAAAACAGCTTTAAACTAAAGGTAATAATAATAACTGTTGTCCAGAGTTATTCCTATGAAAAGCTTGGAAGTGCTGTGTAAAAATGCCTATAAACATCTTTTTGTTACATTCTAAATTAAAATTCATACACTTCATTTGAAGAAGGAGGAGGAAGAGAAGAATGTTAATTCACACTTGTTAGTTTTCTAAAATAAGAAATTTATGGACATTACATTTTTGTCTTGGAATAGTAAAATGGATTTCTTTCACTTGCATCATAGAAACATTTTTCTTTTAGAAATGACTCTACTGTTAAGCCTGCTGTGTTAATAGGAGTTGCAAAGATTGGGGGAAATGCAGTTTTGAATGGATCGTAGGCACTTAAATATACCTCTAACATTTTGTTATTAAAAGATTCTAACTTGAAGTGTAGTTGTACAATTGGTTATAGCAAAAATGATTTCTATAATTCTGGTGAAATAATTATATATAAAATATAATATAATCCTTAATATTTACAAATGACCATCATACAAAGAATTTTAAATGCCATAACGACACCATATGTCAAATACTCACCATTTCCTTAGTGTAGCCAAAATATCTGTTTTCTCCTAATGAGGGGAAAAATAAAGTCTTATAAATTACTAAAATAAAGTAGAAAGATAGTGTAAAAGATAATCATAGACATCAGAGTTTACATATATATGTTACATATATATATGAAAAGGATACATCCTTTTGTGATATAATAAGTCAGAATTAGAGAAATTTATTAAAGGACCAGAAAAATATTGGAAGTTCATCAAAAAAGAAACATAAAGGTAGTAACACACAGGGAGAACTAGGCTTCTGTCAATATTTAACTCTCTTTTCCGGGAATTCTGTGGATTTTTAGGTTCATAATTGAAATAAGAGAATCTTGATTTCCATTAAATAGATGAGACGACCCACAATCTGACCAAGACTTAAATAGAGAAATACATGGATTCATAAACAAATATTTTATTACTTTGTAACTAGATAAATGGGCTTAAAATTCCTCTCCTATCAAGCTCATTGATTTCATACAGGATTAACAAAATTGCCTCGTTTCTCAATCCAAGTGCCCATCAATAGATGAATGGATAAGGCAGATGTGACACACACATACACACACACACACACACACACACACAGAGGAATATTACTGATCCATAAAAAATAATCATTCTCAACAACATGGATGGATCTAGAGGTTATAAAGCTAAGTGAAATAGGTCAGAGGAAGACAAATATGATTTCACTCTTGTGGAATTTATGAAGCTAAATAAAAAAAGTCAAACAAAAGGCTAGATTCTTAAATATAGAGAACAAACTGGTGGTTACCCAAGGGGGAGTGGATGCAATAGGTGAAAGGGATTAAGAGTAGCCTTATCATGATTAGCACTGAATAATACATAGAATTGTTGAATCAAAACAGTGTACACCTAAAACTAATATAACATTGTATGTTAATTACACTGGAATTTAAAAATAACCTAATTAATTTTAAAAACTTGTTTTTAAACTTGTTTTTGCTAGGAATGATGAAAATCATCTTGTAACTTATGTAAAATATGTTGTGGTATATAATCATAAGCTGTTATGAGTCCTATACACTGAAATTTGAAAATAAATAGCAAAGGGATAGAAACACTTTGATAAAGAAAACTGTAATAAGACCCTTAACAGCTGGAAAAAAAAAAAGCAAAGGTAGGACAAAAACAACAAAACAAAGACAAGTGCAACCTAACCATAAAAAAGAATGTAGAATGTTAAACCTTTGAATAAAAAGAAAAGCTCTGACATTAAGGGAAAAAAAAAAAAACTAGTCCCTTAAACAAGGAAGGTAAATTCCAAAGTTCAGAAGGCTTGGAACACTTAAGGTGTGCAATAGACTGATTACAACGCTGAGACTTATGGTATGAATTCACAGCAGGTCTTAAGCATTTTTTAAAAGGGGGAAAAAAACTGAATCTTATTTTGTAGTTATGCCCACATGAAATCTTCAAATCTAGGATTACCACATGGACATCTGAGAACCAGGGAAATATAAATGAAGCAGTAAAAACACAGTGGTAAAGATATGGAAGACAGGATTATACATGATTGGCACAGGTGCCACGTGGGAAAAAATAGTTTTGTTTGTCGGGAACAGGTGAAATAAATTCACTAAAGACTTGTTAGAAAAGGGATATTGCTGGCGCTGTAGTTATACTGATCTGTAGAGAAATGATTTAATGACTTTTTCATATTCATGATCAGGCATACAGATTTTCTAAAATCTTGCCTAAATTTAAAGAGTGTGACTCTAACTCTTATGGAATATATAATTCAAAGCTCTTTGTAGTCTAGAAATTGAGGATGGTTGACAAATACTTGGAACATTAACCTTCAAGATTTCTGGCAAGAGATGGCATAGTAGGAGCAATCAAACACAATTTGCTGAAGAACCAATTTACAAGGCATAGACAAGCTTAAAAGAAACAAGAAAGAATGGTGAAAAAATACCTGGTCTAGTAACTATACAAAATGATTGTAATTCCTGAGAAGGGAAAGACATGACTACTGGTAAGATGCATACTTGTCTGGGAGAAAGTCACCTGAACAGCTACAGCCCTTTCTATAGGAGCAAAGCCACAAGCAGAACCATGTTGAAACAAGGACAGAGGGAAATAGGACAAGGATATATGTCAGAGCTACTCTATCTTCCCATCATCTGGTTTACTTCCGGTAATTCGCATTGGTTGAACCCAGCTGGAAACCAGGCAATGGAGCTGGCTGTTTCAGTCATTAAAGGACAGCCTCCTAAGCACAGAGCAGGATGGAAACAAAAATATAAAGTGGAATCAAAGAGTCAAGTGGAGTGTATCTGGCACAAACTGCCCATTCTAAGCATCTTCAAGTTGCTCCAGTGATTTGCTGGATCAATAAAACATTTGGGCAAAAATAAGGTCCATTTAGTCTATCACTTCTTTTTGGCATTGTTCATGACCAACCGACACAATGCAACAGTTGAATTGTCAGTACATAAAAAAAAATCAGGAGACTATAGATGCTGGTGAGGATGTGGAGAAATGGGCACCCTCTTACACTGTTGGTGGGAATGTAAACTGGTGCAGCTGCTCTGGAAAACAGTGTGGAGGTTCCTCAAAAAATTAACAATAGAGCTGTCCTATGACCCAGCAATAGCACTGCTAGGAATTTATCCAAGGGATACAGGAGAGGTGATACATAAGAGCACATGTACCCCAATGTTCATAGCAGCACTGTCAACAATAGCCAAATCATGGAAAGAGCCTAAATGTCCATCACCTGATGAATGGATCAAGAAACTGCATATATACATACATACACACACATATATATATATATATATATGTATATATATATA
>NC_043700.1:113794785-113823509 GCF_006229205.1 Suricata suricatta
ATGGCAATGAGAAAGAATAAAATCTGGCCATTTGTAGCAACATAGATGGAACTTGAGGGTATTATGCTAAGTGAAATAAGTCAGGCAGAGAAAGACAGATACCATATGTTTTCACTCATATGTGGAACAGGAGAAACTTAACAGAGGACCATTGGGGAAGGGAAGGGGAAAAATAGTTAAGGAGAGGGAGGGATGAAAAACCACAAGAGACTCTGAAATACTGAGAACAAACTGAGGGTTGATGGGGGTTGAGGAAGAGGGGGAAAATGGGTGATGGGTATGGAGGAGAGCACTTGTTGGGATAGCACTGGGTGTTATATGGAAACCAACTTACAATAAACTATATTAAAAAATAAATAAATTAATTAAATGAGTCTCTTGTAGACACAGCAAAAAAATAGTCATTCAACTGAATTATAGTATGTAAAAAAATGGTAAGTATTTTTTAAAAATTGGAAGATTGAATGCTCCAAGGATAAAAAAGATGATTAAAAACAATGAGGATTTTACAGTATCGATTGATACTTTCATTTGTATACTACAATTGAAACAATGACATAAAATGCAAATTTAGATTTCAGAATGAATTACACTGGTATTAAATGAGCACAGAGAAAACATTAACAAGCAACCTTGAATCTAGGGTAATAGAGAACACTGTAATAATTCCAATACTGATCAGAAAACAAACGTACCAGAAAACTGATAATATTTTTACATCCAATTTAGCCAAATTTAGTACTTGCAAAGTGATGAAGCAGTGAAATAAGTATTAATGAAGTAATATCAAAATACTGATTGGCAGCCACAGAACAATCAAGAAATGATTAGCCACTAAAAGAAAAAACGGACAGTTAACACAAGGACATTTATAAATACGCAGTTCTTGTGTTTGCAAGTGAATGTTCCTGTTTCTGAAACCCACCTGAAGATAAGCACCAAATGGTGTAAGTCATGGCAAGAAGATGCCAGTATAAAAGTCTGTTTGGATTAATTAATTAATGAGTTTTAGTTATAAGATTGAGGACGCAGTATAACCAGGCTCCTCATTAATTGAAGCTAGAAGACAAATAAATTGAGCTTATTCTTCAGTGTTCCAGCCTCCAGTTTAGTTCCATAAATTTCTCCTGAAGATTATGTGACAGCCGTTTCCAGAAGCTAGAGGCAGAAATGCCTAAGCCATGATTACTGCCTTCTAGGAGGCTTTGGGATTTGTGGGGGAAATGGGCACATAAACACATAATCCTTTCCTCTAAAAAGCCTGAATGGAAATGGCTGTGATGAGATGGAAAGATCATTAAAATGGCCAGCACTAAGAATCATGAATGTCTGAATCTGATTCCTCCTGAGGGAGCTTTATGACCAAAGAACATCTGATGAGGAACAAGCTAATTGAAAGCTTTGGCAAGCAAACCCCATCGCAGAACCTTAGCAGCATATCAGAATTGAAGAGTTTCTTTTGCCCCGCCTAGGTAGGCCTAAGAGTCTTTCTTGTACCTAGAACTGATTTTCAAAGGGAGTAAAGAGACAGGGTAGTTACCAACACCCAGAAGAAAGGAGAGCTCAGTGCTTCATCATACCAGCAGACTAGACCCAACATCCTAGACAAAACAGAAGCAAACCATAGACATGGAGATGAGCTGCACTGACAGGGCCCTCATGACATAAGCCTCTTTCTCCTCATCTTGACATTTCCAACCTCTGATACCATACCTAAATAAATATCCCTGTTTCTGTTATCTATGGCTGTGCAGTGGGCCACCCTAAAAGTCTAATGGCTTAAATAAAACACTGCCATTTTATTTTCTTACAACTCTGCAAGTTGACTAGTCCAGGCAGCTAGGTAGCCAGGCAATTCTTCTCCTCCATCTGATATTGGCTCAGGCTGCATTCATCTGATGGTTCCACTAGGCTGGAACATCCAAGATGGTTCACTCACCCAGCTGGCAGTTGATGCGAGCTATTGGCTGTCAGCTCAGCTGGGGCTATTGTCTGGAACACCTGCATGTATTTCCTTCCTGGGGCTTAGGGTTCTCACGGCTTGTTAGCAGGTGTCTAAGAATTCATCCCCACGGTATGCATTTGAAGAATACACCTAGACCTAGAACAGACACAGTGTCACTTGTAACTCATTCTATTGGTTAAGCAGTTGTAGACTGGCCCAGGTTTGGGAAAAAGGAAAAGAGGTTAAAACAGAATTCCCAAACATTTGTACCTCACTACAATTCTTGAACATAAATACTCCTTTCAGAATACTTAAGAATGATGTAAGGGACAGTGGTGAGGTGGTGGTGCAGAGAGTGGTCATAAGTTCTCCCCAGAGAACAGCATCTTTTATTCAGTGACCTCGGGTGGCAATAGGTCATGTTAATTGGCCAATGTTGTCAATCAGTTAGGAGTTGAAAACAGCTGCCTAGTTCCTGACTGATTAAATATATATCAGAATTTGTAAGTGGAAGAATACAGAATAAAAAGAGTCAAAGGACATAGATGTTCAAAATGAGATGAGTTCAGAGAGTAAATGAAGAGGCAATCTGACCTCACTAAATCCGGACAGTAACACTTACCTCACAGAGTGGAGTTCAGCTGAGATTAATTTAAAAAACCCTGTAGAATAAATATGGTGTTTGGCAAAATGTCTTTTCAGAGAGCACAATCTATGGAATGTGAATATGATGAATTCAATTTCTTGTAGTTTAAATGTCATTGTTTTTGTGCTTTTGGATATTCACCCTCCCCTTCAACCAAATAAGCATGCTTATTATTTAAAAAAAAACAATAATAAGCTAGGAATATTCTTAAACTACCAGGAAACCTAATCTGTCCAATCAAAGGGAACTGTAGACAACAATCTGTTACTGAATGTGAAGGAAATAAACACTGAAAGAAGTTGGAAAAACTTTGAGCCAAATGTGTTTTTTTTTTCTGTTTGAACTGATTAATTTACTTCTCAAATGTAAGCCAGCTTAAGAAACACAAAAACAACCTACTATTTCAAACTCATTGTTTAAATGTTTATATATATTGCATTAATTGGTTTTAAATATATTTTTTAAATGCTTTGCCTTTAAATGTGTTTTTATTTTATTTGTCAGAGATTTTCTGGAGGAGCAAGTCTCCAATTTTATAATGGAAGTCAACGAGAAGATCGTCTTTCATGTGTAGAGAATTGTTTTCATGGGCGATATTTGTTTCTAGAAGAAAGGCCATCTGCATTCTCCAGCTGACAGTTCATAGCCAGGAGCTGTTCTTGGGGACTGTATTTCTGCTATTACCTTAACATCAATTATTTGAGATTAGTTTATTTGGATGGGGCGGGGAGTTGGGGGCGGGCGCAGAGAGAGACTGTGAGACAAATAATTTTTAATGGCTGAAACAGGAGGAGTCCGGCAAAGTTCCAGAAAGCAGCCAACGCTGTAACTGCCCAGGCCCACAGACATCAATATGAGGAATAAAACCAAATCCTCTGGAGATACTTTGAAATTTTAGCCTGCAGTATCTTTGGAAATGTTTCACAGTGAAATTGTATTTCCAATCCCATAGCCAATAGTTGTCACAACTACCTACCCCATATTCTCCCAAACTTGCAATGGCCTCACCCTCTCTTCATTTACAGCCATCACTTCAATTTATACCAGCAGTGCAAGATAGAGATTAAGTCAGACAGCCACTTCTGACTCACTCGTTTAAAAACAGTGCTGCAATGTCTCTTCCCTTTGCACATCTGACACAGGAACTGTGCGGTCGTTGCCTAGTATTCTAAGCCCTACCTGAAGAATATTCAAAAAGGATGCTTGATACACAGTACAGAAGTGGATTGAATTAACATATGAACCTCACGATTCTTTGTGGACAGAGGAGGAAAAGAGAAAGAAGAGAGAAAAAAGATAAATGTGGTCTCTCTCTTTCTCCCAGTCTCTTGCTTCCCTCTCCCTGTCTATGATTTTAATTTTTTAAACCTTTTCCCCCCAAAAAAGTATATAAACCACAGTTACCATAAAAAAAATGCACCACATGCATATTTAACTTCTTAGAACCTCTCTGTGCTTCATCTAATGAGGATATAGACATGACTCTTACTCTAGGGATGATCATAGAGATTAATGAAGGTGAAATGTTTAGAAAAGTGTCTGGTACATAGCAGTCATTCGGTACAGGCTATCTGGGCTTATAAATCTTTACATAGGATTTGGACTGATATGCAACCTAGTCTAGACTTGGTCCGCTTGTGAACTGTAATTTATACCATGTTATTCCCCCTACTCTTGCCCACCCTTTTACCATATACCTGTTATTGAATCTTATATCCAGACTCCTAAAATAGCATATAAGAAAACAGAGTTAGTGCTACCAATGATTGATAGAATGGTAACATAGCAAAAAACAAAAACACCTTTGAAAATCACATCCAGAAAAGATGATGATGATGATGGCAGTGGTGATGGCTCACATTTACTGAGCACCACATGTTTTCCAAACATTGTGCCCAAATATTAGCCTTTTGATATAAGTATTCCTGTATCTATTTTATAGATGAGAAAACTGAGGCTTAGGTTTTATTTTATTATATTTTTACTTTGGGAAAGGGAGAATGGGGTGGGGACAGAGGGAGAGGGAGAGAAAGAATTCCAAGTAGGCTCCATATTGTCAGCAGAGTCCAATGTGGGGCTTAATCTCAAGAACCAAACTGTGAGATCATGACCTGAGCTGAAATCAAGAGTTAGATGCTTAACAGACTGAGCTACTCAGGACCCCAAGTCTTAGGTTTTACAAATTGCCTCTACCTTTCTTTTTCTTATGCGTTCAAAGTCAAGTTTTTAAAGTGTTATTTATTTTCTTAAGTCTACTTCTTTAATACCATTGACTTGTTAACATAATCAATCCCCACCTCCTCACTGAAATGAAACAAAATCATTTATGACCTCATAATTACCAAATCAAATTAGCTCTTCTTGACTTATGTTACTTAATTATATTATATCAAGTGATACTGTTGACCAATCCCTTTTTTTTTTTAAATGCTCTCTATTCCTGGCTCCCATACTACATTCTCTTGGTTTTTGCATTTATCTACTTATTGTGGTCACTTTTTAAGGTTGCTACCCCTGTGCATCTCTTAAAAGATAAACTTCCAAATATTTTTGTTGTAACCAGGGGACGATCTATATTTTGAATCATATAACCTCATTCAAAATCCTATTTATACAATTTTATGAAACTATTTTCCTTACTGTGTGCAAATATCTTCTGATAAATTTATCTCATCTCATTAAAAATAATAATGTTGGTCATAATTAATCCCGTTAGTTTCCTGGTTTCTACACTTTACAGCATTCTGTCTCTTGCATGTGGTTCAAAGAAACTCTAAAGTGAATGACCGTCTGCTTGGTCACAACTCTCCAAGTGCCTGACCTGTACTAGCACATGGCAGTAGCAAGACCCTAGAGATGAGGGAATAGTCTTCATTATGCACAAAAAAAGCTTAAAAGATAATTATAACTAAGTCCTCATGACATTTTTTTAAATGATGCTTCAGATGTTAAAGAGTCATTTTGCTAGAAGTTTAAAATTGAATGAAGAAATATTATTTTGGGAAGTGGGTTTTAAATATTACAGAATAGATAATCTATCTAATTTTGAATTAATAAAACATCTACTACAACAAACCTTTAATATTAGAATCAAACATAAAACTAGGATTACTTTCTAATTTTAATATTCCATTGCCTGATTTTATTCCTATTGAAAAAGCAAACAAATGTGCTATTACCATTACCATTTCAAGCATTATTTGTTCATTCATTAATTCATTTGATGATAATTTGACAATAGTTATTTAACATTTTCCATGCACAAGGTATTATGCTTAAGACACCAAAGGATACAAAGATAATTTGGACATGGACTTGTTTTTCAAAGATATCATATTCATGTTATATATTAATTCATTTAACATTTTATAATAATTATTATTTCTGAATACTTTTCTGTCTTTCAAATATTTGTAGATATATAACTCATTAACTCCTTAAATGAAGACTAGTGCTTTTAATCATGTGCATCCAACTGCTACTAGAAAATGAAATCTAACAAGTCATTTGTGCCGGGGTTTTTTTTAGTTTTTGGATAAAACTCAAGGCCTTTTTTCATTCTGAGAAAGCTTTTTAAAAATTATGTATTTATTTATTTATCAACTTTTTTTTTAGGGACAGAGAGTGAGCAGGGAAAGGGACCAAGAGAGAGAGAATTTTAAGGACACTCCATGCTCAGTACAGAGCCCAACACAGAGCTCGATGCCAGGACTCTGGATTCCTGACCTGAGCCAAAATCAAGAGTTGGACACTCAATTGATTGAGTGACCCAGGCACCCTGAGAAAGCTCTATTAACAAACAATACTGAGATGCAAGTGATTGAGTGATTAGCTATGATCCAGTTGTGTTACATGAAGCAAATATGAACCACAACTAGATAACAAGATCCCAATAAAGTCTATTTTTGTCTGTTTATAGGACTTGTTTTCATAACTTTGGCAAAATTCATCATTTAGATAACAACCTGCCACTCACTGGTTTCTAATCTCAAAGAAAATGAGATTATGTTTTATCTTTTCAGACCATGCTGGGTAACATATTTTTAATCTAGTAGAATTATTTTCCAGTCAAGATATATAAACCCTTACAAAACAAACTATGTGGGAGGTTAAAAATGTCTGGTTCTGTGGGCACTTTAGGAATGAATGTGCTATGAAAGTGGTGACCAAAAACAGAGTACATGCTTTAGTGTTAGCCCCATAAGATGTGCCAGGTACACCTTATCCCAAATGATTTTTATTTTTGTTGGGAATGGCAGCCAAGCATGGCAGCATAGATTAGTAGAAAGAAATCTTAGTCAACAATATGCCAAAGGGAATCTGAGGATATGCATGCCTTACAACACAGAAATTTCACTGTGGGATATACATTCTTACATATATGCACCCCCCCCAAAACCCTCTATGTGTAAAGATGCTCCTTCCACCATTATTTGTAATAAGGAAAAACTATAAGGAAGTCAAATGTCCAACACACACACACACATACAGGGGATAAAAAGATTTTATTGTGTGAATACAGTAAAATGAATAACCTAGACTAAATTATAAAACATAGATAAAAAAAACATACATACTAACTTAAGAAGAGGTTTTTTCTAGTTAAGGAAGAGAGGAAAGATTGGGAAGGGAGTGATTTTATGTGTTCCTTAAAAGTCTTTCTGAGAATTTTAAATACACAGCCAAATCTTGACATTTGTTAAGTCTGAGTTGCAGGAAATATGTTATTTAGTTCATTTTCTCTGATCTTCCTTATAATTCAAACATTAGTGATTTTAAGCTAATTTTTTATAACAAGAGTGACATGTAAACTTGGATCAAATCTCAACCAGAGCCAATTATCTAGTGTAACAAAATTGTGTCTGGGTCTTCAAATGATTTTCATCCATGAATCAAGATAATGATGTAATCAATTATGATTCCAGGAGGTTTATGCAGCTTGAGGCAGACCTTAGCTATGGATATTCAGTAAACAGTGCTCACAGAGACTGAGCAGGTTGGTCAGGGTCCCTGTCAAAAATGCCAGGCTCCACACAGAATGTAAAATAAGGGTACTAATGAGGAACCTGGCTGAAAGTTACATACCTGAAAGTTAGTGCACTGCCTGGGCTCCCCAGACAGGCAAGAAACAAAAGAGAATAGACTTAAAAAATAGAACTAAACCTAGCCTAACAATACCCAATGTTTTAAATGCATTCTTAATTTTCTTCACGACTTTGTCATACTATGGAAAGAATTGTGTCACATTCACGCTTCACATGCATTGCTTCATTTTATTCTTATGTCTAGTCTTGATTTATCCAATTTTATGGGTAAGGGAACTGAGTCATAGCTACTGAGTGTTGAAACTGGAGTTTAAGTCTAAATAAAGGAGAAGAAAGAAACAGGGAGTAAAAGGAAAGAAGGGAGGGAGAAGAAAGTCCCCACAATATATTTCAGTAAAAAAAGATTTAAAAATGTTCAGGGAGAAAAATTCTATTATAAAGCTAATCACATTATGTTTTCTTTTCACAGTCAAGTCTATTGTTACTACAACTGGTAAAGTTGACTGACAGTGCCTCTGCCTAAAGAATTAGTAGAAACTATCCACACGCAAATGATACTCTTGGTTGTAATTTCAAACATTTCTGTGGTCTTTTACGTATCTTAAACTGAAAAAAGCAGGTGAATAAATATAAAATAACTTTGAAACAAAAAGAAAAGAATAAGTGATTCTATATAAATTTAAACCAACATTCAATTGAGGAAGAAGGGAGAAAACTAAACATAACCAGTCGAATGAGAATTTTATTTTTATATCTTATGTTTAACATTCTAATCTTACAATGAGAAGTCATTTTGACATTTTTAAAACACAGGGCAGTTATAAAAGCTATGGTTGGCTTGCATTTTTGTCAGTGTCTGTTTTTCTCATGAGGCAAAATACAGTGTAGACCAAAAGTCTGAATGACTGAAGATCCTTTGAGAATACAATTAATGAGGTAACTTGAAAGAAAGGGTAGGGATGGAGTTAGAGAGACCTAGCAAATAAATTCTAAGAAAAATAACCAAATTATAAGTGAATTATGTTTAATTTTATGGAAAATATATCTTTAATTGGAAATATAATTTTAATTACAGGAAACTTTAACTTTATCATAATGGAGAATTGAGCAAGTTTTTATTCTTGACAGTTGAACATATCTTTGTCTGAGAAGAATAAATGATACCTCTTAAACTTTTTCTCACTGAATACTTTCCACCTCCCATCTCAGAGAAGAAGCAAGAATGTAAGTAACCATGATTGACATCTAAATCACTTTCTAGGGTAACAGGAAGTAGAACTTTTCATGATTCTGGTGGGTCCCAAGGTAAAACAAAAGCAAGCTTATGAGCTTCCATGAAATTATGCAGCCTTATGGGCTCAAAGCCTTGTTCATTGCAAGAAGAGCCTTTCTTCAATACACATTTCAAATATACTTTCATGATGGGGGCATATGATTAAGCTGGGACACCGAAGCAGAAGAAAGCTGTCTTCCAAAGAAGTGTCAGACAAAATGCCAAATTTATAAAGAAATTCAACTTAAGAAAAAAAGTTACGCGATTCTTAGAGTTGTCAGCCACTTTGAGTTGATGAAAGAGCCAGTTGTGAAGAATTTGGGAGAAATTTTGGGGGGTGGAAACTCTTTGGAGCTACAGAGGGAGTAAACAATGAGATAAAATAGTAAAGTACCCTCCTACCTGAGGGTATTTCAGGTAAGAAAAATCCAGGAATAGAGGAGGACATTCAAATAGCCCATAAAAAGTCCTCCACAGAAGAATCAGCCTCAAATAG
Source organism: Suricata suricatta (assembly GCF_006229205.1). Taxonomy (NCBI): domain Eukaryota; kingdom Metazoa; phylum Chordata; class Mammalia; order Carnivora; family Herpestidae; genus Suricata; species Suricata suricatta. The sequence continues at coordinate 113,804,191 of NC_043700.1, forward strand.
CTGCTGCTCTGAGAGCACAGAGCCATCTGTTGTCAACAGAGTCAGAAGGAGAACTTTCGGCTCCTCATAACCACTACTCCCCTTCCTTTATCTACTCCTCGCCCTTCAACTCAGCTGAGACAGAAAGAGTAGCCAAAAATTAGGGATGGAAATTTAAAAGGGAACATTTAACAGAGAAGAACATTCTGGGGCGCCTGGGTGGCTCAGTCAGTTAAGCGTCCGACTTCAGCTCAGGTCATGATCTCATGGTTCTGTGGATTCCAGCCCCACGTCAGGCTCTGTGCTGACAGCTCGGAGCCTGGAGCCTGCTTCCAATTCTGTGTCTCCCTCTCTCTCTGCCCGTCCCCTACTTGTGCTCTGTCTCTCTTTCTCTCAAAAATAGACATTTAAAAAAATTTTTTTTTAATTAAAGAGAAGACATTCTCCCTTCCTGGTAGGCATAGAATAAGAAATAAAGAAGGATCATGAAGCTACTGTAGGTGAGCAAAGCTAAAAAAAAAACATAATAATAGACTTCTTTACAGATCTCCAAATAAGGAGATATATATTTAACTGTGTTTATGCATTTATAAATGGGTTTTCATTTTTAAAGGTATTATTTACAAACCTATTTGATGTGGCCTTTACTGAATCACCATATAGCAGTTACCTACTCTGTTAGGGAGACAATTCTTGGGTTACTCTCTGTGTGCTAATAGTAGCATGCCTAGAGCTCACGAGAGAAGAGTAGGAATTTGAAGAACCAGAACATCGCCACATTGTACACAATCCTACCTTTTCATGCCCAATTATTCCACATTCATAGTAGAGTGTAAATGTGGGCCCCAAATTTAAGTTTCTTCATTACCCGTTATATCGAAAAAGTGAGGGTGTCACTGACCCCACTCCACATAACACTGACAACTCAAAAAAGGAATCTGTACAAAAAAGCAGTCTCAATGAGTAAAATTTATGAACTGTCACTAAGAATAATTACTTAATAATACAGCAATGTTGTCAATGTTCGTTTTGAGGTGAACTTTCTATAGATTTCTTGGCATTTAACTTTTAAGGATGCTAATTTTTAAAGAAATTTTTATTGGATTAATTGTATTTTGATCCGATTCAATTTTCCACCTCATTTTAAATTATTATTTCCAAACACAATATTCAGTAATTGAAGAATCATTCTATTTTTATTAGAAAATGTTAGTATTCTGCAAATGCCACTGAATTCAACCACTAAACTTTAAGTAGTCTTTAAAAGAATATTCTGTTCTTAAAATCATGTTGTAATAATGGTCATGTACTTGTCACTAAACAACTTTTAAAAATTCCAGTTCAGCCCAGATTCATGGAGAATTTATCCATTCTTCCATTTATAGACTTTGTGTTAAATGAAAACTTGTCACACAAAAATTAATCATTCACCACGAGCAGGCCCTTCACTAGGAACTAGAGTAGTGATACCACACTTAACTTCATCTTAGAAACTCCTGAGGACCCAGTGGTCCTGCAGAGGACGTGGATTGGGTCTTTTTGAAAAAACCTTCTCTAGCTCATAAATCTTACAGAAGTTAAAAAATTTTTTTATAGTAAGCCAAAAGAAAGGTTCTTTTTCAAGTAAAGAATAACAAGCAGTGTCAGGCTAGGAGATGTTGAGCAAGTGTGCTTAGGCTTAGGGTCTGGCCAGTTCAGAGAGAGCTCCTGTCAGGCTACAGAAAGCCCAGAAGAGGCACTAACAGAGTTTTGTGTAGCTCTTACCATGCCAACCTAAATCTTCAGCACAATTATCTGAGGTGTTGAAAAGACGGCCTTCAACTGGTGCCATCCTAAGCATTCTCGTCTGGGTTTCAGGCAAACAGATGATTCTTCCTAATTAGTATATGGTGAACAGGTATCACACATGTGCAGTCCTAGGGCAATCATTTAACAATAACCAAGCTGTAAACATGTCTACTCATTGTGAGGAGAGTTTCAGTGTGGAAATTCAGAGCCTGCAAAGGTAGGACCGACAGAGACTATTGCACTCAGGAAATGCATAACATTAATAAAATCACTTTCCTAATAACATTGTTAGAAATAAACATAAATAGGAAACGAGGCCTAAAAAACCTTATCGAGTTCCATCCTACAAGACAGAGAGATTAAAAAAACAAACACAAATGTCTGCCACTGAAAAGCAGCTTCTGTCGGCTGAGAATGTTGAGATGATCCTCCCTCTGGTGAATGGAGTGGACAATGGGCTGGTAGGGTCACGGGAGCCACAGCATCGTGTTGTTCCAGTGACCGAGAGACAGTGGTTCCCAGCAGCAAGTCTGCAAAGGAGCTTCCCTCAGAAGGTACCTCAGACAGAAGAATTGTCACCAAGAGAAAATACTGAAATAATCTGAAAAGGAATTTTAAAATAAGTAGATTTAGAGTATTCAGAGATCATGAAATAAAAATAGGAGATCATCATTTGCAGTGAATGGAGGAGCTGAATACTAGCTTTTGGAAATACTTTTAAAAGTTTTTATTTATTTATTTGAGAGAGAGACAGAGAGAGAGAGAACAAGCAGGGGAGGTACAGAGCGAGGGAGAGACAGAGGATCTGAAGTGGGTACTGTGCTGACAGCGGAGAGCTGGGTGCCAGGCTTGAACCCACAAACTTTGAAATCATGTCTTGGGCCAAAGTTGGACACTTAACCAACTGAGTCACCCAGCCACCCCAGAACAAGTATATTTAAAATTTAAGGAGTCACCTAGAACAGAGCAGAAAGACATAAAAAGTTAAACTCCTCCCAAATGCAGCCAGAACTCAGATTCCCAGACTGCCTTGAACTTTGGATTCAGTTATATATATTTCACTCCACTAATCAGACATGCCCATTTGAGACTTTGATTTGGAAGTGAGCCAAGAAAGGAATTAGTCTGTTTATGCAACTTCCACTTTTTCTGGCATGAGTAGAGAAAGAGCAACTGGCATTTCATGGCAGCAAATCCAAAGTGGCTGCAAGACAGTCTTCTCGGTAAAGAAGGAGCCTCAGAGGCCCAGGAGGGGTTGCACCCACTCCACAGACACTGGGAAAACAGACATGGCAGTTTGCTCAGCAGAAAACTGGAGGAAAAACAGAAAGGAAAGGAAAATTCTCTGGTGCAACTTTGGAAAAATGTTTTTTTCCTTAGGACTGAGAACCATGATTACAAATGATGAATTGAAATATTATCAAACTTCATTAATACCTAAATAATCTGCAAGCAATAGTAATAGCCTTAATGTTTAAAACAGGATTAAAAGAAATACCCTAGAAGTCCACGTTTTTAATTCTTTTAGCAGAACATCATTATGTCCTCTTTGAGTTTCAAGGTCAAACCAACAATATTTAACCTGGAACACAAGCTTTTACATAGTTTTCACTGAATTTGCTCTACAGGAAGTCCCTCACTTAGGGGCTAACTATAACCTAAAACACATTTTAAGTCAGATATAGAAAATAAAGCCATAGATATATAGATATATATGGATAGATGGATATAGATACAGATATAGGTATACATAAAAACTATGTCAAGGTTGCAGTTTTCTGTTTTCATCCACAGGTGTCAAATAGAGCATCTATCTGAGTAATAATGTCACCAAGAGTACAAGAAAGAAGCTAGTTGAGAAAGAACTTAGGAAATGTGTGATCAAGAAACACGTTAATATGATGGTCTGAATCATTGGACCAAGCAAAACAAACTCTTAAATAAGAATATTCCAGACCTTTGGGGTGCTCGGGTGGCTCAGTCGGTTGAGCATCAGACTTCAGCTCAGGTCATGATCTCGCAGTTCATGGGTTTAAGCCCCATGTCAGGCTCTGTGCTGATAGTTCAGAGCTTGGAGCCTGCTTCAGATTCTGTGTCTCCCTCTCTCTCTGCCCCTTCCCTGCTCAAGCTCCGTCTCTCTCTCTCTTACTCTTTCAAAAATAAACATTTAAAAAAAGAATATTCCAGACTTCTAAAAAGAGAAAATATAATTTGTGTTTTCTGTGATTATAAAACATTATAAACCTTAAATAGTTGGTGGAGAAATATGTTTTTTAAAAGTAAAAGAAATCACCCTAAATTCCAATACAGAGAAATAACCCCGATTAACAGAAATGACCTCTGGTTTCTAAATGCCAATAGTTTTTTCACTGTATTAATAAAGATACATGTTAAAGAAATAGCTAGTAGCATTCATTCCACTTAAACTATTTTTTAATGTTTTTAATGCTGACAAAGAGAAATAGAAATAACTACATACTATTTCATTAAACAGGGTTTACAACAAAAATGCATTTAATTGGAAAAAAAGAGGGAAATTTTAATGAAAATATACCACAACTGAGCTTATATTAATAGATTAAATAAACACTACAAGTAAAACACAGAATGCACGTAGGTCCCTAGAACATGAGCTGATAAATTCGAAGCACAGAAAACAAAACCAACAGAAAGGAAGGCAAACTTGGAAACAATCTAAGAGCTAATACTATATAATCTTCAATGGTGGACATACATATTTATAAAATGAAAAAAACTTTTTTAAAGTTAAAAATTCTGTCATATCCCAGAAGATTAGAGAGGAACTTCCAGTTTCCAGTTCCTCATCTAAGGACACTACTCTATTTTAAAAACAAATGAAAAGCTGAACAGACTGAAAAAGAAACAATTCCTCTTATATGCACAATAGCAACCACAGGCAAACTGCTGCCACCAAGATTGGAGGGACAGGTGACTAGAGGGAGTCCCAAGTTTCAGAGAAGCAGAGACTCACGAGCAGAACCTGCCTCAGGCACCAGTAGCAGGAAATCTGAACCGTAATTCACAAATTGCTAGAGATTTGGTGAGGACAACTCTGAGAGTTAAAAACACCAGGGGGACCCAGTTTGGGGGACTTCACAATCTTGTGAGACTTACCTTCCATAGTAAATATTAGAGAACTCTTCTTTTGGGTTTCTAGGAGGAGTGGGGTGAAAGGAACCATTTTGAAATACTCAAAAACATTCTTTCTCTAACAAGGCCTGCCGTTAAGAAAAACTAATTAATGGGAGCCTAGACTGCTGGGGTATTATCAGAGTCTAACTGACTTGGGGAAAGGAAATGCCCAACCGCAGCCCACTCTAGCCATCCTATCCCATCTCAGGGAACAGAAACAAAAAAATAAACAAACAAACAAACTGAGGGGCACTTGGGTGGTTCAGTCAGTTAGGCAGCTGACTTTGGCTCAGGTCATGATCTTGTGATTTATGAGTTCGAACCCCATATCAGGCTCTATGCTGACAGCTCTGAGTACAAAGCTTGCTTCAGATTTTTGTCTCCCACTCTCTCTGCCCCTCCTGCTCACTCTCTCTCTCAAAAAAAAAAGCATTAAAAAATTTTAGAAACAAAAACACTGAGAAACACTTGTGAAGTTCACAGTCCAGAAGTATGAGCTCAAGAAAAGGATGAGACCTACTCCTAACGCTAGAGAATGTTTCCCTCCACATCTTTCAAGGCCTATTTACAGTAGGTTATTTTACCTGCTACACCTTTTCCCACAATCAAGAAAAAATTCTGAGATATAACAAAAGGTAAACAAACAAACAAATATAAAAAAGAACCACGATTTGGAGAGACAGAGCAAACAGAAGAATCAGAAACGGCAGGGATGCTGGGATTAACAGATGTGGAATTTAAAACAACTATAATTAATATGCTAAAGTCTCTGTTGGGTAAAGTATACAGCATGCATAAATAGATGGGGAATGAAAGGAAACATGGAAATCCCTAGAAAGAACCAAAAAGAGATGCTAGAGATAAAAAACAACAACGACAACAACAAAACCACTATAACAATAAAGAAGAATGCCTTTGAGAGGCCCGTTGGTAGCCTGGATGTGGGTGAGGAAAGAGCCTCTGAGCTATGTAATAGAATAATCACTTTAGACACTATCCATATAAGAAATAGCCTTTTTTAATTTTTTAAAATGTTTATTTTTAAGAGAGAGAGAGACAGAGCAGGAGCAGTGGAAGAGCAGAGACAGAGAGAGACACACACAGAATTTGAAGCAGGCTCCAGGCTCTGAGCTGTCAGCACAGAACCCAAAGCAGGGTTTAAACCCACAAACTGCAAGATCATGCCTGAGCTGAAGTCCGGTGCTTAACCGACTGAGCCCCCCAGGCGCCCCTAAAGAATATCATGATATGGCTCAGAACACTGTATCCCAGAAACCTCCCCAATGTGGCAGACCTCTGATGTTTTGCAAGAATTATTGCTTACCCTCTGGAATAGAGTAATCTTATTAAGGCATCTTAGATGTTTGCAGTTTTAGTCTTGCAGGGTTCAATGGCCACACTGTCCATCAGCACAATAAACCTCTGCAATGTTCTGTGGGTTACCAAGATGATCAAGGACATTCTAAATCATATTACAAGATCATGAGAGAACATGAAGTTTGGCAACATCCTTGCACCAGTCAATAAAATTATACTGTTGTCTGTCTCTGCCATGTAAATGTAAACGGCTTCTGATTTTCTTAATTGATGGGAACTGACAAAAGAGCATTTGCCAAGTCAATAACTGCATATTGATTTTCACAGACTGTTAATTTACTGCAGTAAAGACTCTGCATTTGGAATTTCAGCTGTGGCTCCCATGGTTATTTGATTGTATGTGTTTTGTCTGGTTTTCCATGGACCGTTTAAATTTTGAGTTAAATTTTCCATTAATGATCAAATAGATAGGATATATGTATCTCTCAAGTCCTTGATGATGGAACTAATCTCTGTTATTTCCACAGGGATGCATTATTGCTTTTTATATACAGTTTTGGTGAGGGTTCTTGAAAACAGCTGTGAGGACTTCCATTTGGTCCTTCCTACACTAATAGCCTTTACTCTACGAGTCAGAGAACCACTGTTGTGATTCTGACAGATATTAAATATATGTATACATTCTGGGGCTGGGGAAATAATAATAGGACTGGTCTGTAGTCTGTCTAGCTGTACTGTGAAATGGAAAAGAGCCAAAATTCCATTCATCGCCGGACTTGCATAAGTGCCTACTGGGTCCAGTTGTTTATAGGTACATTTTGGGTCTTTGAGGATCAACAAAAATTGAAAGCTAATATATAAGCAGCCCTAGAGATTCAAGATTTTTCTTTAAAAAATTTTTTTTAATGTTTATTTATTTTTGAGGGAGAAAGAGACAAAAGATGAGCAGAGGACGGGCAAAGAGAAAGAGAGGGAGACACAAAATCCAAGGCAGGCTCCAGATTCTGAGCTGTCAGCACAGAGTCTGACAGGATGGGGCTCAAACTCATGAACCACAAGACCATGACCTGAGCTGAGGTCAGAGGTTTAACTGACTGAGCCCCCAGACACCCTTCCAGGCTTTTTCTTTTATCCAATGCTCAGTCTCTAAAGCTCACAGCTGGGGGTCCTCTGGGAAGGACTTAGAGAAAATATCATAGTATATATTGCAGTCTTTTCTTCAGAGTGTTTGGCCTCCCTCTCAGTCAAGGCTATATTATATATCTGCAAAGTGATATAGTCCTGGAAATAGGATATAAGATTACAAAATATAATCTTCCTACTCCTATAGCAAGTTAAGTTTCTAGAAGCAGCCATAGAAGTTCTTTTGTAGAAGTTACCAATATTTTATCACTAAAGATAGTATATATTTTTTCATGTACACCATGATCACTTAGCCTAGGCCACAGATTTCTGTGAGTCAAAACGCTGATTAAACCCCGTGTCTATGGCTTACTGTGGTAACACAGACCACATAGTCTATGATGATTAACCATTGACATATAACATCTAACAGTCTGCATCATTTTATGTGACTGAAATGAAGAAACCTCATTCTAATCGGGCAAGTACAACTTTATCCCTGGCCTACAGGTACGAGTCACCACAAAGTTCAAGGTCGCTGGTATCCTCCTCATTAATGCACTTTTAGTACTTTGATAAAAGTAGAGTTCTCCAGGCCCTCCCAGGGTTACAGTTGAGGGACGTGGGTACTACACAAATAGATCCACTACAACATTCACATGTTCCTGAGGCTTGGACTCTTCTCTCTACAGATTCCATGTCAAGAACGTTCTTGAACTGTGTGATTATTTACATGAGGTATGGGATACAGTAATTATATTCATAGAAACAAAAAGTGGAGTGGTATTTACAGGGACTGGAAAGAGGAGGAAATGAATTGTTTAATGAGTATACATTTTCGGTTTTGCAAGAAAAAGTTCTGGAGATCTGTTTTATGACAAAGCATACAAACTTAACGTTACTGAACTGTACACTTAAAAATTGTTAAAATGGTAAATTTTATGTTATTTTTTTTACCATTAGAAAGAAAGAAAATTATTATTTTTGATGATAATATGACCTCATTACCACTCCCAGGTCATGTTAAAAATGCAATAAATGCCAAATACAAGGTAAGTGCACTCCTGCTAAAGAATTTGGCCTGAGCAAACCTTCTACTTCCACCCCTTTGTTGGGAGTATTAAATTTCCAAACAAATTACCTAGGCTCTTTCTGATAAAAATCAATGATGTCTTTTAATCTTTGTTGTATGCTTTATCTCTTCCTCAAGATCTTATATGTCCCAGCCTAAGCTATCTTGGAATGTAATTCTTACACTTGCCTTGGAAGCCAAGACTGTAGGTGAAGGTAAGCCAGAAATAGAATTGCCATCACCTCATAGGAAAACTGTCCCAAAAAGAGCAATTGTGCCTCTGCCACCAGGATATACCAGAGGATTCTGAAGCTTCAAAGTTCTCAGCCTTATCCATGCCTGCTGAAATGTCCCCGTCTCTGAGTCTCTTCCTTTCCCACCAGTGCCTTTACTTTAACTTAAAAACTTAGCATTTAATTGTTGCTACAATTATGTAATCCTTATTATCACTCAGAACTCAGGGGTTGTCCTAAGCCTTCCCTGCCCTGCATTTACAGCAGATGACAGATAATTTCAGACCTCCAAAGAGAACTGAAAGTCTCCATATTTCTTCTCAAATATGTATTCATAGCTTTCAGTATTGCCACTTACCCTCTTTCTCTAGGGACACAGGAAGGATCCAGTTGACTCCTTAATCTTTACCATTGCTATGATTACCACAGAGACAACGTGCTTACAGCCACTGGATCTCCTGGTTCCTCCTGCTTAATATGTGGTATATCAGTAGCTTCATCAACATCCCCTGGGAACTTCTTAGAATTGCAGTCTCTTAAACAGCATCGCAGATCATCAGTAACAGCATTTTAACAACAACAACAAAAACAAAAACTGCAGTTTGTATGTATATTAAAATTTCAGAAGCACTGTCCTAATTAATTGCTTTCCTCGGGCACTACCAATGTGATAGTTTGAGTAATTGTGACACCACAGCATGTCATAGATTTATCTATGACTCATTTTCTCTTTGCAAGGAAGTTGTCTCTGCATTTCTTGATTTTATGGGCAATTCAATCTCAGACACTATTTTAACAATCTGTTTTCTGGGACTACTTCTGGTACCAATTACTTTATCAATCAAGATCCTGGCAGAAAGTAGATGACAAAACATTATAATAACTTAAGGATGGCAATAAAAGGACTATTCGAAAAAATGTGGGCAATGACAGAATAATATATTATGAAGTTGTCGAAGCACACACACATACACATACCAGCGAGTTCTTTTCTGCAGGAACGTAGCTCTGTTAAAATTACTCTTAACTTTTCATGTAAATTTTATATATCTATTTATTTTATTTATCTATGTTTCTACTTTGTTTCTATAATTAAGAAGGAAACAAAATCAAGACAATGTAGATTTGAAGAAGAAAGTAGGGTGGAAAGGCAAAGACCTATAACACGGAGTCAAAAATGGAAAAAAAATGAGACCATTGGAAAAAAAAATGTATTCCATATACTTGAGATTAAATATGCCTATAAACGTCTAGCAATGAACAAGAAAAGTTGTACAAAGCTAAGTCTTCAGAAGTAATGGCTTTTCCTATTTAAACACCAGAAGTAAATATCTCTTATTGAGAGAGAGAACACTATGTAACATAGCGACCATAGTTCTTAAAAATGGCATTACTTTATAAAAATGACAAATATCCAAAGTTTGTCATTTGAAAGACTAAATCAAAGTTGAAACTTTAAAGGTACTGTTGAGCATTTTAAATACATTGTCCCGATGTCAAATATTTAGCAAATAAAAAACAACAGCAACTAGCAAATAAAATGTAAATACCGATCCATAACTCCTTATCTTCAATTCTTGGGGCAATATGTGTTTTAAATTTTTCCAATTTTAGATACATAATACAGAGCACACAGCATATAGTAGAAGACATTCCCAGTAGAGATCTGAAGCAACAGCCTGTAATCAAAACAGTAATACATCTGCAGTGAAATATATGAATACTCATATGCAGTATGATAAAAAATAAAAAAAGGACTATGAAAGCCCTAATTTTAGGCCAAGGTAATTTTATTGCTAAATATCAAAGAACTAAAGGTTTTGTTTGTTTGTGAAATTTTGGATTTGAGAATTAAAGTTAAAGGATTGTGGCTCTTCTATTAGTCAAAGTAGATAATATTGACTAATATATTATTTAGGGGGACAGAATAAGAAATAATTGCAAGTGTTTATAATATTTCCAATAAAGATCATTCTTACATGGTGAAAATAAGATAGTCATAATAATCAACAGATAAACGCTCCCCACATGATACATCCTAACTCAAGATCTTATAGAGTTGCAAAAAGAAATCTTTATTGCCAGTATTTCTTTCCTGTGTGAAGGTATAAAATGAGGTGAATTCCTTTTCTTTGGTTACACATCCAAACACAGAAAGACAGTTTGGACCTGGTATAGAAACTATTGTACATTATCTATAGACTTTGGATTAGATGCAATGACTGCATGAGATTTTTGGGTTGATTCCCATGGAGAAAGGTTGAGTATTTTCTACATCTGAAAGGAATACCACAAAACTATTTTTATGAGAGGAAAAAAGTAATTACCTACCAAATAATTATTGAAGTGACTCTTCTACTTCTCTTTTCCTCTGATGCAGCTATACTGGAATCCCCAAGTTATAAAAGGCTTAATATAAAGGAGGGCCATTATTTCATTCCATAATGATCTATAAGAGAGAAATAAAACTTTACCATGTGTACCTAATGGTATTTGTAGACCAGTGACCAGTGTGTATGTCCCATTCTTTCCACACCCAAATGGGAACTCATAGTGTGAAGTCACTGAGATTTTAGGATGGGTCTATTTGTATTCATTATTATACAAACAAAATTAAAAAACAAGTAAAAATCTTAGCTAGCAAAAATAACATTCCTTTTAGGAAAACAAGTGTAATGGGATGAAAAGATAAAGTCAAAAGGGTCTCACACAGTGATACATGTTAGTGCAAAACCATTCCTGCTGGGAGTAAATTGTTACAATCTTCCAATTAAATGATCTGGAAATGTCTATAAAATTTAAAATAGTCATAATTTTGATTCAGAAATCCTAACCAATAAGTCATTTTCCATAAAATTTTATATAAAATATATGTAGGAAAGTACACAAAACAAAAATGCACAGCCTAATGATTTATCATAAAGAAAACAGCTACCATGCAAGTGAAAATAGAACATTTTCAACATTTTAGAAACTGTTCTTATGATTTCTATCAATCACTATCCTTTTGATCCTCTTCAAAGTGTTTTACTATCTAGATTTTTATGTTTATCACTTCCATGCTTTTCTTCATAGTTTTTTCAACTAAGCTTGTAGTACTTAACATTATCATTTTCCCTACTTTTTGAACAAAACATAAGTGGAATCACCAACTATATATTACTTTGTGTATAGTTTAGAGAGATTCATCTATGTTCTATGTGTTTGCAATTTCATTCACTTTTATTGCTATTATTTTATTGTAGAAATATACCACAATTTATATTACTATTAATGGAAATTAGATTTGTTATCAGCTTGAGACTGTTATAAATAATGCTACTATGGACATTACTGCATATGTCTCCTTCTACACCTGTGTATACATTTCCTTTGGATATATATGTCTAGTCCAATGGTCAGTTTGTATGGTATGTATAATTTCAACTTTGGTAGATAATGCCATACTGTTTTCCAAAGAGGAAAATTCAGGTGCCTGGGTGGGTCAGTCAGGTAAGCTTCTGACTCTTGATTTTGGCTCGGGTCATGATCTCATGGTTTATGAAATGAAGGAAATAAAGAAATGTCACTCTCAGGAATGGTCAAGGCAGAATCTCAAATGTTTATCCTGATCATTAACTAAGCCAGAGGAAATGATTCTTTTCTGAAAACAGCCTCACTCAGTGACCAAGGAAAGGCAGACCAGGAGGAGATGAGAAAAGAGTCAGAAAACTTTTTGAGGCAAATTTTAAGAAGGCCTTTCTGAGACAACCATACAAGATGCTATGGATGGTAGGGAATATAGAAGATCTATCAGCGATCTTGACCATTAACCTGTTGTTCAGTAGCTTTTGCAAGAAGAAGCACAGCACTGACAGGATGTAAATGACATAGATTTTTTTAATCAGGCACAATGGTTTGGATGTCAATCTGAAAAAATGTCAACATTGGTGAAGCACCACCAATAGCCCAAGAATGGTTAAAGGTCTGATATAGCTAATCTATCAAGAGCACATGAGGACAACACTATGTGCACTGTGACCTAGCCTCTCCATAAAACAAACAGGTCAACTTTGGGCAAATTCCTTCAAGGGGTAAAATAATTGTCAATCTAGAATTCCATACTCAGCAAAGATATATTTCAGGTATTAAAATGCTGCTGATGATGAAAAAGGAATTTTCCTTGAAACAAATTCCTAAGTACTCCAGACAAAACAAAATACTCCTATATGGAAAGTCTGGATTTCAAAAGGAAAGAATAAAGCAATTGTTGGATTCAAAGAAATTATAATTTGCCTTTTTGAAATAATGATAATACACTGTATAGTTTTATAAAAAGAAAAAGATGAAGACATTGATTAATTTTAGACTGTGGTGTTAGGTAATTTCTAGAATATCTATTAGAATTTCTAGAATATCTATTAGAAATAAACAATAGTGTATATAGATTCCAAAGTAACCAAGGGAGTAAAGATATGGTGGCTAGATAATTCCTAATCAGTCTCAGGATGGTAAGAAGGAAAGAAAAAGAAAAGACAAATGGTAGAAGAAATTGAAATCACACTACCAAATGACAGATTTACAAATTTAAAAATTATTAAATTAAATATAAAAGAGCTTGATTCTTCTGGTAAAAGACAAATGTCACCAGGCTGGAATTTTTTAAACTCAATTCTGCTAATTTAAAGTGTTTAGTCTGGATAAAGCATTCATATGTATAAAGAAAATCACTTCATAATGACAAAAATTTAATTCACTCAAGATATATTAAATTTTCTACTTGAATCCACCTAATAACATAGTTTCAAAATACATAAAGCAAAAATTAACAAAATTGGGAGTGAAATAGATATTTTAAAATCCTGTACTAATTGACAAAACAAGCCTAATATTATAAGAATATAAAATATCTGGGTCTGAGAGTTATATGTGAAGCATTGCATGCCTGCTGAAAACATACTTATTTGCAGGACATGGGGAAATTTTTCAAACATTGACTAAGTTGGGGCCAGAAGATTAGTCTCATCAAGTTAGAAATGATTGAAAACATACAAATTACTTTTTCTTTAGCCATAATGCAACTGAAGTAGAAATCTATAACAAAAACATAAGCAGAAAATTAACATTTGTTAGTAAACCATGGGCCAAAAAAGAAATTATAATAGAAATTAGAAACTATTTTAAACAGAATACTAGTAGATATACTTTATATCAAGACCTGTCAGTTGCAAACAAATAATGGCTGAAGGATGGTATCTTGTATTTACATGTATCAAAAGGTGAAAGGCCAAAAAATCTAATGAGGTAGAAACATTTTTAATAAGAACATTTAAAGAAATGCAAACAAGAAGGGAAAAGAGAAAATATAAACATGAGAAACTAAATAAAAAACAAGTGAAAAATAGAATTGACAGATTTAAAAACTGAGCTTTTCAAAAACTAAAAAAAAATTACAGTAAAATACTGGCAATGTTGATCTAGAAAACACAGGAAGAGAGCTCAATAATCATTATTGCAAATTTTTAAGGGAATAACTACATATTCTGTAGACATTAAAGATAATAAAATAATACGAACAACTTTATAGTGATAAATATAATTAAAATAAAATGAATGAATTCTTAGAAAATTTAAACAGAAATGGCTAAAAGAGAGAGAAATATCTTTCATAGTCTTGTGACATTTAAAGAAATTGAGTTAATCATTGATAATCATCCCAGAAAGAAACCTCCAAACCCAGGTGTAGGTCTTTGTAAGTGAGTTCTGCAGTCATACAAGAGCGAAATAATTTCTTTTTTAATTATAAGAGATCCTACAAAACACTTGGTCACAACCCAAAAAAACTATCACTATCACAAAAGACCAAAAGAAAAAAAAATCTGAGAAACTGTTCTGGATTAACATAACAACATAACAACTAAATACAATTCCTAATACAAGATCGGATTCTGAATCAGAGAGGAAAAAAATAGAGGACATTATTGGGAAAACTGGCTAAAACTGATTATGGACAATAAATAGTATTTTATGAATCTTGATTTTCTTAATTTTGCTAATTGTGCTTAAGTGACATAACAATGTCACCCTTATGAAATGTGCGATGGAATTTTTAGGAGTAATGGGCTTGATACCTGCAACCTGTCAGTAGTTCAGGAAAAAAAAATAGAGAATAATAAAGCTGCTGTGATAATACAGTTGACCCCTGAACACCATGAGGCTAGGGATGCAGAACCTCCACACAGTCAAAAATCTGCGTATAACTTTTAATTGAACCCAAACTTAACTACTAATAGCCTACCATTGACTGGAAGCCTTACTGATAATATAAACAATAGATTAGCACATATTTTGTATGTTATATGTATTAAACATTGCATTTGTATAGTAATGCAATTAGAGAAAAGAAAATGTTATTAGGGAAATCATAAGAGAAAATACATATACAGTATTGTGCTGTATTTATAAAAAATCCACATCTAAGTGGACCCCCACAGTTCAAATCTGTGTTAAGGGTCAGCTGTATGTTAACAATAGTGAAACTGGATGAAAATATACAAGATTTCTTTGTTCTATTCTTACAGTTTTTCTGGAAGTCTGAAATTATTTCAAAGTAAAATGTTTTTTTAAATAACCCCAATTTTACATACACAAATCTGAAGGAAAATGAGTTAACACTCTTCCAGTGTAAGCATCACTTCATATCTTGATGTGCATAACTTCAGTCTTAAATTTCAAAAATGGAAGGAGACAAAAGAAAAATGACAGTAAACACATGAATGTGAACAAAACTCTCTACACAAAATATTAGCCAGCTGAACTCAGAAACATAGAAAAGGTTGATACAGCATGACTAAATTTCATGTATCCTGTGGATTAGGGGATAATATTTGAAAGTTAATCCATGTAAACCACCATACAAACAGGCAACAGAGGAAAATCAAATGATCTTATCATTAAGTGATAAAAAAGATAAAATTTCACATTGTCTTATGATATAAATTCTAGCAAGCTAATAAAGGAGCCTTTTCTTAAGTTGATAAAGGGTATTTACAGAAATCTACAGCATCAACAGTTAATGGTAAAACATGAGAAGCTTTCCCTTTGAGATTAGGAATAAGATAAACATGTGTCTATCACCATCATACAGGTGATAAGTCTAATCTGTTTATTATGTAATGCTGACCTACATATGACCACCACAGTCATGCAAACAAAAAGAAATAAAGCTTTAATAATTGGAAAGAAAAACAAAAACTGTCATTATTTGAAGACAATATAATTCTATATATCTTAAAAATCTCTAAAAAATCATGGAGAGATTATTAGGATTACTAACAGTTTACCAAGTTTTTATGATAAAAAATTAATATATATCAATTTGCATTTCTATACCAGAAATAATTAATTAGAAAAATCACATTTTAAAAGATACCATTTACCATTACAATAAAACATATGCAGTGCATATATATGATATCAAGAGTCAACCTTAATATAAGTTGTGGGCATTCAATAATTATGATTTGGTAGTGTGAGATCATTAACTGTAACAAATGTCCCCCTCTGTGGAGGGAAGTTGATAATGAGGAAAGCTATCCATGTGTAGGGGCAGAAGTTATATAGGAAATCTCTGTACCTTCTGCTCAGTTTTGTTGTGAACTTAAAGCTGCTCTAAAAATTAACCTATAAAAATTTTTTAAATGCAGTATTTAAGAATAAATTTAGACAGAGAAAGAGAAAATTCTTTTTTTTTTAATTTTTAATGTTTTATTTATTTTTGAGAGAGAGAGAGACAGCGTGAGCAGCGGAGGGTCAGAGAGAGAGGGAGACACAGAATCGGAAGCCAGGCTCCAGGCTCTGAGCTAGCTGTCAGCACAGAGTCTGACACAGGGCTCGAACCCACAAACCGTGAGATCATGACCTGAGCTGAAGCCAGACGCTCAACTGACTAAGCCACCCAGGCACCCCAAGAGAAAGAGAAAATTCTTATGGAGAAACTTAGTTGAAGATTATTAGAAGAACCTAAATAAGCAAAGATGTCTCATAAACATGAGTCAGAAACTTAATATAAAGTTGTTAAATCCCTTGATATTGCTCAGCAGATTCAATGCAACTCATATCCAAATCCCAAGCCCCAACCCCCCAACCCTTCATTCCCCCTCTAGACCTTAACAAGCAGAATCTAAAACATACACTAAAGTGATAAAGGACAAGAATAACGAAGGCACCCATGAAGAAAAAACATCTGGGGTAAGTTGACTTACTAGACACCCAGACATAAATTCATAGATATTATGAGTCTCATATTGGAGTAAAGAACAACAAATAGACCAAAGGCCATTAAAGAGTGTCCATGATATACACAAGTGCACACTTTCTAAACACCTCAGTGAAGAAAGAATAGTGAACAGAATTGTGAAAATTTTTTATCCAAATGGGGAAGCACAATTGGATTCTTACCTTCATCATACATAATTATTAATTATTAATTTTAAGTGAATGAAAGACTTAAATATAAAAGGATAAACAAATAAAACTTTAATATAGGACGTATCTTCATGACCTCAGAATAGGGAAGGCGTTTTTAAACAAGTATAGAAAGCGATAATCATGAAAGGGAAAATTTGATAATTTAGACTAGATTATAATTAAGAACTTGGTTCCTCAAAAGACAACTAAAATGAGTAAAACTAAGATTAAAGTTTGGGTAATCTATGTTCAACACCTATAACTCACAATTGCTTGAATCAGAAATACATAAAACTCAATAAGGAAAAGACAAATATCTACTAGGAAAATGGGAAAAGACTATGAACCAACGGTTCATAAAAGAAAAAATTCTAAATTGCTAAAAATAAGCAAATAGGCTCAATTTCACTGGTAACAGAAAATGCAGGTTAAATAACATGACATTTCAAAATAACAGGATATTTATCTGAAAAATTAAAAAAATATATGTACCTATATATTATTATTATTATTATTATTATTATTATTATTAATACATGTATCTTTAATCTCAGGGCAGAAAACTTATACAGTCTTGTAATGCATAAACTGCAAAAAGCTCACCAATTATTTGTATGATTATTGCCTAGACACCTCTAGATATAAGAAAACCCATTCAATCTTTGAACTACTCAGCAAGTTTATGCTTTTCTTATTTTTTTATTGTTTTCATTTTAAAATTAATATTTGCCTCCCACTGTTTTCTTCACTTGATTTTGTTCTAGAATGAGTCAAACCCTTTTTTCACCTGACACAATAAACTTTATAAATTAAAATAATCCAGTAATAACAAAGGTTAATTCACTAGGTAGTACACTACTACTAGATATACACAAGGAGAGGATGAATTCTCATTTTTCACACTGTTATGGAAGGTCGTATGCATTAAATGACTTCCCAAGATACTTCTAAGACTGGGTTTCACATAATTCAAGCAAATTTAAGATCCCTTATACTCTTTCCTTGGCAAATCATATTCCATGGACAGAGCCCCTCCTGTCTGCCTCCTGCACCCACTCTGGCAGCTACAAACTGGGTTTACCCAACCGAGGTCTTGTTCACTGTTCATGTATATGTAAGAGAGCCATTCTAAACCTTAGAGCTGTGCTGTCTAGTGTGGGACCACTAGCCATTATGGCTATTAAACATTTGGTATGTGGCCAGTAAAAAGTGAAATGTGCTGTCTGTGTGAAATACGTACAATAGTACCCCCTCCATTTATACATGGGGGGTAAGTTCCAAGACCCTCAGTGGATGCCTGAAACCATGGATAGTACTAAACCCTATATATACTATGCTTTTCCTTACAAATATATCTATGATGAAGTATAATTTATAAATTTGGCAAAGTAAGAGATTAATAATAATAAAATAATAATTATTAACAATAGATTGCAATAAAAGTTATGTGAATGTGGTCTCTCTCTTTCAAAATATCTTACTGTACTCACCATTCTTGTGATGCTATGAGATGATAAAGTGACTACGTGATGAAATGAAGTGAGGTGAACAACGTAGGCATTATGATGCAGCATTAAACTACTGTTGACCTTCTGACAATAGGCCAGAAGGAAGATCATCTTCTTCTGGACCGAGGTTGACTGCAGCTCACTAAAACCATAGAAAGTGAAACTGGATAAGGTGGGGGACTGCTGTACTGAATTTCAGACCAGGCACAAATGATGTAAGATAGCCCATTAATATTTTTTATAATAATTACATGTTAAAATGACAACGCTTTGGATAACTGGGTTAAATAAAATGCATTCTAAAAATCAATTTTGCCTATTTCTTTATGCTCTGTAATTTTTTTAATGTTTCTTTTTGAAAGAAAGAGAGAGAGAGAATCAGAGTACATGCAGGGGAGGGACAGAGAAAGAATGAGACACAAAATCTAAAGCAGGCTCCAGGCTCCAAGATGTAATCGCAGAGCCCAATGCAGGGCTTGAACTCATGGACCACGAAATCAAGACCTGAGCCTAAGTCAGATGTTTAATCGACTGAACCACCCAGGTGTCCCTCTTTATGCTTTTCAATGGAGCTACTGGAAAAATCTGAATCTATCTGGACATCTCTGCTTAGAGACTAGGTAGGTTCACAACCTGGTACTTTATAAGATAAATATTGTTCATGAAAGTGTTTTGTCCCACATCTTCTTGATCCATTCG
>NC_043700.1:114160703-114161707 GCF_006229205.1 Suricata suricatta
CAACTAAAGCCATGTGGAGAAGCAGAAATATGTGCATGTGAATCTAATGTCATTGGTTTTGTTGTTTTCAGCTGCAGTATTGAAGTATGAGAACAATGTCATGAACATCAGGCAATTCAACTGTTCTCCTCACCCATACTGGCTCCCAAATTTCATGGATGTTTTCACTTGGTCCCTGCCATTTGTTGGAGAAAAAGGTATGTTGTGGAATCCTGCAATGACATGGGAAGGAAGGCGAGGAGATGTGGACCATTTTACCATGAAACAGAGATATACTTTGGCCTGATCAATAAAATTCACAAGTTGTAACATGAGAGAAATGATTTCAAGGTATCTCCCTGTGTATCCTGTTAACAAAATACAATGAGTGAACTAAGAGGAAACAAAAGCAATGAGAAATATTAGGAGAATTTATGTGATCTCATTGGAATACTACAACTCTTTGAAAAATAACAGATACATAGCTTTAACTGGCTTCAAGCTTTACTGGCTACATTTTCTCTTAAATGCTATTTTATTTTATAAACTACCTGTCACATTAAAAGGTTAAGATAGCTATGCTTTTCTCACACTTCTGATGTTGATAATAATCACTGTATGATAGTGATTAATGGCTATAATAACATGAAAGACAATATATACAACAACAAAATACTTCTTTACAGATATGGTGACCATTAGTGTGTTACAAACTTACATTTAAAAAGTTATTAACTATTAACTTGCTCCAATTTTTCAAAAGAATTGGTTAGCCTTCCTTTCCTTCCTTCCTTCCTTCCGTCCTTCCTTCCGTCCTTCCTTTCGTCCGTCCTTCCTTCCTTCCTTCCTTCCTTCCTTCCTTCCTTCCTTCTTTCCTTCCTTCTTCCTTTGTTTTGTTTTATATTTTGACCTAAACCTCAACAAAAATTTCAAGCAAAGTCCTGCACTCACTGGGCTTAAGCATTTAGTTCAGGAGGGCTAGCCAGGGCAGACCGGGTCATAACTCAGGCATAATATGATGCATC
>NC_043700.1:114161807-114167631 GCF_006229205.1 Suricata suricatta
AGAGAGAGAGAGAGAGAGAGAGAGAGAGCTAGCATTCACTTAGTCCCTGCAAAACAGATGGCTGCAATGTGGTCTAGATCTAACAGTATCATTGTACAAACAAATAAAAATTCAGAAATAACCATTTCTTTCTTCATAAATGTATAGTATATTCACAGCCACATATTTGATTTGTCCATTGTCTATTGACCTGTAACTAGTTAAGTGTTACCATACCATCTCATAGCCATGAGCTAATACTTTTATATACATAAAGTCTGTGTAGAAACACAAACTTTTATGATCAGGATTTTATAGAAAGTGCTTTGCAGGAGACTCTATATATAATACAGGTAAGAAATGCTAAGCTTGCTCATTAATAATACCAGAGTAATAATTAAGGTTATAATTGAAAATCTGGACTTTTAAATTTTTATTCTTTTCCATTTTAGTGACTGAAATGCTGGTAAATGTCCTCAACATCTGCTCAGATGATGAACTAGGGTCAGAAGAAGATGGATTTGATGGTAAGAGGCTTGAGCTTTTGTGCTGAATGCTATTTGCCAGGTGATTACTTGGCATCTCACACATAACCTAAGGAATATGTTTTTAAGATTTGGATTATGTTAAATTATAACATGCAGTTGAGAATGGAAGCTAGTATATTTTCTGTTTGCTTTGAAGAAATACACACACACACACACACACACACACACACACACACACACGCACCCAATGAGAGAATTTTCCCATGACTCTGAAAACATTATTGAATAGTGAGATATTTTAATGGCCATATCTTTCCATATCTCACATTGCTAAGTGACTTTTTTCATTCCTTAATAAAAAAAATTGTTTAAAGTAATCTTTTAGCAGACACTACCATTTAATAAGTAGCTTCAAAAAGTGCCTTTAATTAAGTTGTTTCTGTCAATTATTCAAATTTTGATATTTATGATAAAAATATATTTATACATTAATAGGTTGCTATTCATGTCAATACCAATAATTTTTCACGCCTATAATAAGTAATGAATAAGCTATGTGCGTTTTTTATTATTGTTTAAGATACTGTTGGTATTCAGTTACCCTTGAAGAGTATACTTTATAAGGAACAAAGATCAGGAGCACCTGAGTGGCTCAGTTGGTTGAGCATCCGACTTCGGCTCAGGTCATGATCTTGTGGTTTGTGGGTTTGAGCCCCACGTCGGGCTCTGTGCTGACGGCTTGGAGCCCGGAGCCTCCTTTGGATTCTGTGTCTGCCTCTCTTTCTGCCCCTGTCCCACTTGCATTCTCTCTCTCTCTCTCTCTCAGAAATAAATAAACCTTTAAAAAAGAAGAAGACAAGGAACAAAGATCCATCAGGTGAAAGAAAGATAAAGGGAAAACAATCACTGTAGATCTTACAGAAGTACTCCAAAATGATTGGAAACTAACAAAAACGTAGTGGGAGGGGAAAGTGCAAGGGCAAGCCACTTCCACTTCTGTAAACATGGAATAAATACCTGGTCTGTGTAGGGCACTCGTCTTCCAAGCCAGACCTGTGGCTTGATGAAGTTCCAGTCTGATAGAGAGGCTGATGCATAAACAGAGAGTATCAGTAGGATGAGACAGATTATAAGATGAAGAGTGAAGGTGGCAGCAGAAACTAGGTATCATGGAAGTTTACATTGATAGCATGTTTACTTTTAAAAACTACATTTAAGTCAAATGAAAGGTGAATGTGGCCCTTTTTGGAAGTTAGAATCTAAACAGCATGATATAATGTTTACTCAGATGAATGCAGGTCACATCTACAAATGCAAAATAGCTAATGTTGCAAGCAAGAATGAAATAAAAGTATTCATACACTCATATGAATAGAGTGTATATACTTAGGTAAATATGAAGTGTACAATTATTCCTATCATCTCATGGTTTTCCTCCTCTCTATAACTTTTCTTATCTTCATTGCTTGTTTGTCACCATGTACTATTTTTCAGTCATATGTCACATTTCAAGGGCCTGTATAATATAAGGAAGGTGAGAAAATTATATATTTATTTATTTATATTTATATAATAGAATATAAAATATATAGTATATGCCTAAGCTTTTACTATGTTAGAATTAGCTAAAGAATAGTTGTGAGAACTTACTTTAGTAAATATATTGATATATTTTGAAATATCCAGGATTTTAATAGATATTTTCTGCTTTTTCCAGATTCTAGATGTTTCATATGTTATAGCCACAGTTTGCCACTATTAACTCTTCCAGGGTTAGTGATATCATTTAAGAGATAATATTTTCATCATGACAGAGACTTTTTTTCTAAAGGAAGAATACCTCCTGGGGGTATCTAAAAGTCCACAAACATTTTACAATAGCTGTCTTTCTCTATTACTTGTATTCCTCAAGAGAAAGATTAATTAGCAGTAATAAGGTGATATGCCTTTGTTAATAAATCTCTATTGTAGTCAAGTTCATTGGCCAATGAACTTTGGTTTTTTAGAGTGAGGGGGGCACTATTGTGCTCAAACTCAGGATAAAGTTCTAATTCTTCCCAGCCCCTCCTGTCTCTCCCTGGGGCCTGGTCCTCTGCTCTACCTACCAGGCTTCTCAGCTTGTAGGCTACAGAGATGAAAGCAGGAATCAGAAGCCATCACAGAACTTAACTGAACCTCTTCCTTGTAATGGTTGTTTATTCTAAGGGTGGGGGGTGGAGGAATGTGGAATCCCTCCATGAGTTATTTATTAAGTTCTTCTCAATATTTTGTTCCATATCCAAAGTCAACTGAAAAGTCACAGGTAGTAATGATACCTCCACAATCCATGACTATCTTTTTACTATCTCAGATTGACCTCTTAGTGTCTGTAAACTCAATAGCAGATAGGGATTCTTCTGATTTCCTAGAGGAATGAAAGGTGTGGGATTGGTTTTGTTTTTCCTTCAAGTCATCTCAGCTCCTCTTTACCATTTATGTCTCAGGTATTATTCCAAATCCTTTACACGTATGAACTCTTCACTAATGTTTACCCTTTGGGCCAACAAAAAATTATAATATTAACTGTCATTCAGTTCTTAATTATCACATATATGTTTACTAGGTGATTAATAGGATCGATCCTCACCTCAGAACAGCCTGTTGTTGTAGGTGCTAGGATCATTCTTGTTTTACATATGAAATGCTGGATACTGGGTAAGGTGAGGTTAAAGCTAAAGGTCAAACAGCTAGTGAAATAATAGAGCCTGGATTCAAACTAATAATGTGTACCTTGTCCTCATACTCTTGAACTTTCTACAACCTGTGATTACAATGCTTGAAATCTTTTTCTTTGAAACAGCATGATACCTTCTGTTTTTGTTGTTGTTAACAAAACAGCACTTAAACAGAATATAGTTTGTTCTGTTTAAATATACTGCAAAATGAAGGAGGTTTGTTGTTTTTTTTTTTTTTGCACTATTTGGCCATAAGAGTCAAATAAACTGCACATAAAACAGTTTCGTTTTGTTTCTTTCATCTTAGTTTACTCCAAGAAGTGTGTCACGTTAAAAATGTTGGTGTATCGGAACAGAGAGTAAATCCTCTGGTTCTAGTTTTTCTGAGTAGAAATCATGTCCTGAATCTCTCTCCTTAGCTTCTGCCCTACACATAAAGGAATTTGATATCCTATCCAGAACAAAGTTGCTATTTTAAATTGGTCTATGGCTCTTTTATGTTGAAAATAAAATCCAAAATTTCTATTATCTTATAAAGTTTTGAACCCGTCTAATACCAAGAATGTCTTTTGACGATCTAATTTTGGGGTCTTTGTTTCCTGTTTCTACTTCTGATTTGGGATGATAAAATTATAGGCTGGTTTCAATTTGGGGTTGTTATTCACCAGAACATTTTACAGAAGAAGGAAATCCAAGTAGATATATTTTATTTGGTAGTTAATTCTCATTAACGAAGAAGACTCATTTCAGACCAAGGATTAGTAAGTGATCCCAAAATGGGAGGAAAGGCTGACAGAAATCAAGCAATCTGCATCATTTCAGAGGTTTCTTTTTTATTCATTATGACAACAAGGACATCTGGAATAGTGATAAGCATTAGAAGCCTAATGACACTTTCATGAGCTAGAAATATTTATTTATTTGGAACTTTATTTTAGATCCTAAAATCTTAGACTCTGAGATCACACACACACACACACACACACACACACACACACACACACATATATGTACGTGTGTATACACATATACATGCACATAGACATAAATTATGTTGAAACTATAGTATGTCTGGCTAACAAGGAAAAATCATGAAGGTGAAACTGAAATCCTGTAGAATAAGGAAGGAAAGAAAAAAATAATAAAACTAAGACATTTCAAGCGAAATATAGTTTCGGGCTGCACTGGAAAGACAATATTAAATTAGAATTTATGTCTCTGCTTTCATCTAAAGAGCAAACCACATGGCGAACTCTTATCCTTTATCCACATTTTTGTCTTATCCTAATGTTAACCACAGGCCAGTCACTGAATATGGGATCAGAGAAGTTTTTTTGCATGCCTGTACAAAACCATCTAAATTGTATACAACAAAATTATCTCCCGTCATCTGCTTTGAATTATTAGATAATTCTTGATATCTAATATCATGAGTTCCAGAGTGTCTTCCCACTTCTTTCGGTCTAGCTTTAAAAAGCCATCCCCAGCTTTGAATATGTAAAGTTGGGAATTTGTGGGACTAACATAGAATTTTATGGATCCCTGAGGAATACTTCTTTAAAGGTTTGATTTTATTATTTTCATTCAAAACTGTATTTAATTTCCATGATGAACATTTGAGATGAATTCTGTGTTAAAAACTCCCCTCTTCTTTGTGCATCTGGTAGCAGCACACACACTAGGAATCATCAACTTAGAGCTTTTCTTGTGGCTGCAATTATTGTCATTTCTATGCATCTCACTATAGCATCCTATATTTCAGGTTTCCAATCTGAAAAAAAAAAGTTGTATATCCTATAATAATGGACAGGTTTGGGGGTATTAAGTTTTATAATAAAATGGAAACATTTGATATCCTAAGTAAATAAGTAGCTCCCAGGGAATATAGTAGGGAGGGTATTCTTGTTCTGTCAGCACTGACACATAACCTCAAGTTGATAGGCTTGGAAAAATGCTTGCAAACTGAACAAAGGCTGATTAAGAATATAATGCAGGGACTTCATAATGTATCTGAAAGTTGAGGTGACCATATCTAAACAAAGATAGTGTTAAGAATAAAATCTAAAGGGAGCTATTCCAAAGAGCTATCCAGGGACTTACAGCTATGGAATCAGTGGGGCAAAGGAAAGAAAAGTTGATTTGGGTGGTTTCAAGCCTAGGTATCCAGGAGGATGAAAATATTTATGGAAAAACTCACCAGTTTCAGGAGAAAATGAGTTTGAGTAAAAGTGACACATGTAACTCTGGAATGTCCAAAGGGAATTTGAAAGTGGAGCCCTGGAAATTGAGAACAAATCTGAGCTGGTGACAGAGGCATGGAATTAAAAGTCATGATTGAATATATTAAGAGTGAAATAGGGAAACAATCAAGAAAACTAATAGGCAGCCAGAGTGGGAAAAAGATAGTTGCAAATGACATATCAGTAAAGAGCTGGTATCTAAAATGTACAAGGAACTCACCAAACTCCATACCCAAAAAACAAATAACCCAGTGAAGACATGGGGTGAAGACATAAACAGAGACTTCTCCAAAGAGGAAGGACATCCAGATGGCTTACAGGCACATGAAATGATGCTCAACATCACTCATCATCAGGGAAACACAAATCAAAACCACACTGAGATACCACCTCACACCAGTCA